>NC_058404.1:198856595-199016363 GCF_002201575.2 Neomonachus schauinslandi
TTTGCACACACCACATATATACCACATACGCATGCACACACACTACATACCACACACACGTGCGTGCACACACACACACACACCACACATACATACACCACACACGCACACACCCACTAGCCCAGCAGCTCTGACCAGGACGGGAAAACCCCAGATGTGCAGGAGAAGTGTTTCTGGGTTGTGCAAGCAGGTCTCTCCAGCCCACGGAGCACAATTCCCACAGAGGGGTCCCGGGCATCTCGTGAGGCCTGCAGGGAGTCTCCAGTGATGGAAAGCCTGGCTGCCTTGGGATTGCCACGTCAAACTGGGGCAGCACAGGGATGCAGGCTGGGAGCAGGGGGGCTGCACGGGACCACCATTCCCATTCTCCATCGGGGGGAGCCAGGCTCAGAGGGCTCTGGCCCCACACGGGCAGGCGAGCCCCTCCGACTCGGCCACTGGCTGCCCACCTTGGCCCACCTCACCCCAGCCGAGCCACAGAGCCTTCCTGTGGGGAGGCAGGGCCGCGGCTGTCCTCCTGATTTAGAGATGAAGAAATTGAGCCTCCGAGAGACACACACACACACACACACACACACACACACACCCCAGAAAGCCACACAGCTAGGTTTGCTGAGAAGCTGGCTGTTCTGGAAGGAAAGGGGGTAAGTGGAGGAGACAAAGGGGCATGCGCTGTGGAGGAGACAAAGGGGCATGCGCTGTGCCCGAGGGTGACAGGGCAGAGACTGCAGGCCCTGGCTGGCAGGGGAATCGGTGGCCCGCCCCGCCTGCCAGGGCCACGTCAGTGCGGCACCCTCACTGGCACGTCGGTGAGGACCAAATGGGACAGTGGGTGTGACGGTACTTGGAAGGCCATGAAGTGTCCCAGAAATGGGCCTTTCACGGTGTGATGAACAAATCACACACACGAAGACCCCGTTAGCCGCAGGATGCAGGACTCCCAGTCCCTGAGAAGCTGGGACTCCAAGGCCCCACCTGTCACCTCCTGCCCTCCAGGCCCCGCAAGAATCCCTTCCTCGGTCCCTTCTCCACAGTCCTCCCCAGGACAGGAAGTGCCCCCCTCCGCCACCATGGGGACACCTGCTCCCCTAGAGCAGCCCCTAGGCCCTGGAAAGCACCTCCTGTTCCAAGTCTAAAAGAAACAAACAAACAAAAGGGCCCCTTGTAACTTCTGCCCCGGGCCCCTTCCAGCACTCGGAAGCCACCCAGAAGGAGTCCATTCTCCCTTCCCCACAGAGGGGTCCTTCAGCGATTTGGAGACTCAGTCATACTCCTGGAACCTTCTCTTCTCCAGGTAACATGAGATCAGAAGAAGAGTGTTTCTGGAGCACATACTTACACCAGACACCTCGACCAGCCCCACACAGGACAATCTCAAGCAAGCCTCTCATGACTATGATGTGGGTCCTATTATTACCCCCATCTTGTGGTTGGAGAATTTGAGGCCCAAACACAGTAAGTAACTGGACGGTAACATGGCTAGAAAAGAGCCTGGCAGATGTGGATTTAAATCCCCAGCGGGTCTAACCCTCTGATCTGGGGTAAGTCACCTGAGTTCTCTGGGCCTCAGTTTCTTCATCTGTGAAGCAGAGATCTTTACTGCTCCTGGATGGCAGGTGCTCGCCATGGGGACGGGGCACCGCAGCGGTACGCACCGCAGTGAGCTCAGGACATGCTGGGAGGAGGGAGTGAAGGGCAGCCTTCACTGACACCAGGTCCCAGGCGTGGCCTGGGAGTCCGTCCCACAAATGGACTGTGTGGTGGTGCCTGTGCATCTTCATATGGGGACAGAAGAATGGCCACCTGCCACCCCTCGCCCCAACAGGCACCACCCAAGCCCCACAGCGCTATCTGCCAGGTTCCCTCCGGAGCTCTCCCGGGTCCCCTCACCCCACCACCTGCAGCCCTGTGGATCTCAAAAGCCTTAAACAGTCTCCCTGTCCCTCACCTCCGAGCCACCGCCCCTGCCCAGGGCGCCTTCGGAAGTGGAAGTCCCCACATCCCACCCCAGTGCAGAAAATTAACAAACCACCACCAGTGATAATGGCAATAATAACAACCAAACTTCCCAGTCCCCACTGCCTCAGGGGAGAGCACCAACACGACCCCGCAGTGGGAGGTCTGGCTGGCAAGGCCCCCCACCAAGTCCCCCACTGCCTAGCCTACTTGTTTGCTCACCCTGGCCCTGTAGAGTCTCAGCTCCTCCATTTATAAACCACCTGATTGAATAAGTCTCCAGTACCAGCCCAGAGCAGGCGCCCAAAACATCAGGACCCTTCCTTGAATGTCCGCTGGATGTGGCGTGCTCCTTTCACGCCCACCTCCATGGTTCAGTTACAAAGTTCAGGCAGAAGGACGCAAGAGATCCTTCAAGAGACACAGGTTTCCTGAGTCCTTGGTAAAAACAACCTTCATTCCATGAAGCCAAGTATAACCACATAAGGACTGGCATGTGTGTAGGCAGAGATGGGGGCACCCAACTGTGGGCTCAGGTCACTTGCTAGCTGGCCCCTCCCCCTGCCAGCCGGGCTCCCTCAGTGTTTAAACATGGCTGCGGCACAAAGACAGGACCCTGAGCATCAAGTACCTTGGGTAAACAGAGCCATGAGCAGAGGAGCTCGGCTGGTTGAATGCATCCAGCACGAGTTTACTGCCCACATCCTACCGACAGGCACCATGCATGGCTCGTGGCTCGGTGCCACAATACTGAGAAGGCCACACCCTGCCCTGCCCCATGATGCTCACAGCCTCTCCTGCCCAAAGCCCCCTCCTTGCAGACCTCTGCCTGTCTGCTCCTTTCAACATCTCCACACACAGGTCAGGGGGAACCCAACTCTGCATCCTAAATACAGCCACAGAAGGACACAACGAGACTCTTCCATGGGCCACCACACCTCCATCTCTAGTCAGACACCACCGGCCACTGTCACTTGTTATCCTCACCCCAGTCACAGAACAAGCATGGTCATGGCTAAAGCTCAAGGCCAGGTGGAGGGCTGCAGCTGACCCACCAACAGCTAGACACCGTGAGGACACTGCCTTCATCAGGAATCTTTGGATGACCTCTGTCACCTGGCCCTAGCATGTCCATCTTGATATGTCCCAAAGGAGTAAAGTGCAGCCAAGTTCAGGGAAGGGAGGCCTCTCAAAACACCAGACCTCACAGCCAACAATGCACGGAGCTCAGGTCTGAACTCATGATGCCACCCCCCCCAAAAAAAACAGAGTAACCTCTAATCAGGGCAACACTGTGCAGTCACCTAAACTGCGGCCGCTTTAGCAAAGTCCTGCCCAATGCGATGGGGGTGGGGGCATACACAGGAGGGAGGAACAGAGTGGGGAAGAAATGGAAGAACAGGGGAGGAAATGGTGGAGGGAAAGAGGGCAGGAGGGGGTAGAATCTAGAAAGAACTGAATCTAACTTCCAGTTTCTGGTCTGGCATGTAAGGAGCTTGGAAGTCATCATTTCCATCCGCACAACAAGAAAAAAGCTGAAGAAACTGAAAATCAGTAACTTTTCTTATATCCATCTGAGAACTGAGATCACACGGCAAAATTTGGAGAGGCAGACAGATGGATACTGAGAATAACAACCCTACCAGAGCAGAAACCTCCATGGGAATCAGTTCAGATTCCTTTTACCAAATACCTCCTGTCCAGCCTTCAACAACAACAGAATTACAAGACATAAAAAACCCAGTTTGAAGAGACAGAGCAAGTATCAGAGCCAGGCTAAGATATGGCACTGATGCGGGAATGATCAGACCAGGACTTTAAAATAACTATGATTAACATGCTATGGGATCTAACAGAAAAAGTAGACAATATGCAAGAATAGATGGCTGAAGTAAGCTGACATGGAAGTTCTAAGAAAGGACTGAAAAGAAATACTAAAGGAAAAAAACAAAACAAAACACTGTAATAGAAACGAAGAACACCTCTGAGGAACTCATTAGTAGACTGGACCCAGCTGGGGAAAGAATCAGTGAGTCCGAAGATAGGGCCATAAAACCATTCCAAACCGAACAGCAAGGAAACCTGTGACTGAAACAGAACAGAGTATCCCAGAACTGTGGGATAATTACAAAAGGGGTAACAAATATATAATAGGAATACCAGAAATAGAAGAGAGAAGGGAACAGAAGAAATATTTGTACCCATACTGTCTGGGAATTTCAAAAATTAATGGTAGACACCAAACCAAAGATCCATGAAGCTCACAGAACACCAAACAGGATAAATATCAAAACCCCGACATTTAGGCATATCATATGCAAACTGAGGAAAATCAAAGACAACTAAAAAAATCTTGAAAGATGCCAGGGGGTGGGAAACAACTTACCTATAGGGGAACAAAGGTAAGAATTATATCCGATGGGTATTAAAGAGGGCACGTACTGAATGGAGCACTGGGTGTTATACGCAAACAATGAATCATGGATCACTACATCAAAAACTAATGATGTGACATATGGTGATTAACATAACATAATAAAATTTTAAAAATTTAAAAAAAAGAATTATATCCGACTTCTCCTCAGAACCATGCGAGCGAGAAGAGAATGGAGTGAAGTCAAGCATTGAGAGAAAATCCCACCAAACCAAAATTCTATACCTTGTGAAATTATCTTTCAAAAGTGAAGGAGAAGTAAAGACTTTTTCTGACAAACAAAATTTGAAGAGATTTGTCACCAGTAGATCTTCCTGGCAAAAAGAAAAAGTTATAGGAAGTTCTGAGAGAAGAAAGATGTCATAGGTCAGAGGTACAGATCTAAAAACAAAAAAAATTTTTTTTTAATTTTTTAAAGAAATACAGATCTGCACAGGAAAAGGAAGAAAGCTAGACAAGGAATAAATGAAGGAAAAATAAAAACTTTAATTTTTCTTATTCTCAATTGATCTAACAGATAAAAGTAATAACCACAGCGGTGTATTACGTGATGACAGCTTCTGGACAAGTGACATGAATGACAGCATTGTGACAAGGAATGGGAGGGCGGAAACAGGAAGACTTTGTTGTAGGTGCTTACGCTGTACATGAAGTCACATGGTATTATATGAAAAGGGACTTGGATTGGCCGCACATGTCTATTGCAAATCCTAAGGCTACCACTTTATTTTTTTTTTTAAGATTTTTTATTTATTTATTTGACAGAGAGAGACACAGCGAGAGAGGGAACACAAGCAGGGGGAGTGGGAGAGGGAGAAGCAGGCTCCCCGCAGAGCAGGGAGCCCGATGCGGGACCCGATCCCAGGACCCGGGATCATGACCTGAGCCGAAGGCAGTCGCTTAACCGACTGAGCCACCCAGGCGCCCACCACTTTATTTTTTTTATTTAAATTCAATTAGCCAATGTAGAGTACAACATTAGTTTTAGATGTAGTGTTCAATGATTTATCAGTTGTGTATAACACCTAGTGCTACCACTTTAAAAAGATAAAGAAGAAATAGAGGCACACCTTGGAGATATTGCAGGTCTGGTCCCAGACCTGCTGCAATGAAGTCAACATCTCAATAAAGGGAGTCAAACGACTCCCTTTGGTTTCCCAGTCCACATAAAAGTTATGTTCACACCATACTGTAATCTGTTGCAACTGCAATAGCATTATATCTAAAAAAAATGCACATACCTTAATTAAAAAATACTTTATTGCTAAAACCATCATCAGAGCTTTCAGCAAGTCATAATCTCTGATCATAGATCACCCTAACAAATATAATAATGAAAACGTTTGAAATATTGTGAGAATTACCAAAATATGATGCAGAGACATGAAGTGAGCAAATGCTGTCGGAAAAATGGCGCTGATAGATTGGCTTGACTCAGGGTTGCCACAAACCTTCCATTTGGAAACAAAAAAATGCAGTATCTACAAAGCACAATAAAGCACAGCTCAGCAGAACAAGGTGTGCTTGTACAACCGATATGCTGGGGAAAAAGAGAAAATGGGAAACACAGATGCTCAGTTAAAATCACAGAAGGCAGGAAAAGGGTGGAAAACAAACGTAGGCAAATAGAAAAGTAACAGATGTGGTAGATATGAATCCAGCTATATCGATAATCACTGAACTATCAGTGGTTTAGCTGCACCAATGAGAAGACAGGGACTGCCAGAGTGCGTGGAAAAAGAAGACACAGCTATGTGTCATCTACAAGACAACACTGAACTTCAAGACCCACGAGGCTGCCACGGAGCCAGCGGACTTCTGCATGCTCATGGTCAGCTAAAGGAAACAAATTTCAAATGAACTCCCAGCCACTGTGGATCTCTCAGTGCTGACGATCTCTCACCTACAACCAAGATAGCAAACCCCATCCCTTTTGAATTGAAGAAAAATCTTTGTAATAAATTCAGTAAGATACAAATTGCATTATACAAATGATACTCCAGAAGCCCATTAGGAAGCAATGCGGCCCGTAAGAACACAAAAAAATCATAAGGATGAATCTAAATTAAAATCACAAGCAGAGACAAAGCCCTTGCCAACAAGAACGGGGAAGTTAGCTGAGCACAAATTCTCTGCCTGTGCTCCTGGATGTTTCGTGAGCAGACCTCGGCCCCACTTCCTCACCACTGCCAAAGTAACGGGAAGGTAACTCTGTGCACAACTTCTTTGAAAGGCTTCAAAGACTCATAAACATAAAGGGTTCGCTTTCATATGAAAGAGCCTACCATACATACTCAATTTTATTTATACTCCGAGAGGGACGGAAGGAGATCAAGAAGGAGATGGGGCCAATGTTAAACCCAATTCCTTAAAAACATAAAAGTCACCAAAGAATGTAATCCTTCCCGACATGTTATAATCAGACTCCCTTTACCCCCTGAGCTCTGCTCCTTCCACAGGTCTCTTTTCTAGCCATGATATTCATGCCCAGGAGTTGTATGGAGGGGAGGGAGTCAGTGTTTTATGAGTTCTGGCAGAGCTGGAGGTCCTGGGACTGTAATTCCCATCGACGCTGCATTCTCCGGGGCCTGGGTACCTCTGGAAGTGGGTTCCCTGTGTGCTCGGCAAACCCCCCACCTGCTTCCCTCCACTTCCCAGATTCCCCTGCAGTGGGTGGGGGTCATGTGACCAGCCCTGGCCAACGGTGTGCGAGCAGCAGTGACTTGGGTCATGATGGGGCTGAGGCACGGAAGAGCCCGAGTGACGCCTCTTCTCTCTCTCCCTGGCTGCAGGGACCTGAGAAGCCTCGTGTTGAGATGATGGTGAGACCAGATGGGAGCACCGGACCCCTGAGATCACCCACTGGAGGGGAGCCCAGGGGACATGCACCAGAGCATGCGTGACCCAGAACTGATCTCTAGGGGCTCCTTTGTTATGCAGAACTGCCTCGCCAAACCTAGCTGATACTCTCTTCCTAGAATGCCCTTCCCTCCCTTTCCCACCTATCCGTCTTCTTCAAAATTCAGTTTGGGCATTACCTCCTCGGACGGCTGGCACTGATACCACTCCCCACCCTCAGGCCACAGGGGTGTCCTCTGCACACCACGGCACCCTGAGCTTCCCTTCTTCACAGTCCCAATCGTGCTGCGTTAGCACACATGTCCACCCCACCAGACCAGGCACTCCTGGCTGGCAAGGCCTCAGTGTCCCTCCACCTTTGGAGAGCCCGGCTGGCTAGGCACCCAAGTAAAGGCAGAGGGCACGTGCCTGTGAGATGGATGACCACATGCGCACACAAGAAACACCGCAATGCCCTCCTCCATGCACACAGATGCTACCAGACACACACAGCACTAGAGACCTCTTCCCAACCTCTTCCACCAGCTCTTCAAGTCCAGCAGGGCAGAGGTGAGGTGCCCATGAGTGGTCACGGCCTGAAACAGAAGAGGAGGGATAGCCCACTGTGGATGCCCAGAGGCCAGGGAGGTGCCTTCCATGAAGGAGGTAACAGATGAGCTGGCCCAGCCAGACTGGCAGGACCTGGGCAGGGACAGAAGCAAGCTGGACAGTCCATCTGTTTGGAGTCTGGAAGGGGCTGGGGCAGGGCTGCTTAGTCTCCTCAGGAACCACTCCTCTCCCATTCTCAAGCTATGGGATGTCACCAGAGCTGACCCAGCCCATTCCAGGGATGGACACTTCCCAGCAGGCCCAGCCTGGCCCTTCCTGAATCAAAATGCCATTGTGTACATAGCACTTGGCAGAGTGATATAATCTAGCCCCCACATATCATTGCATCAACCACCGCAGCCTGCCTGGGGAAGCACTTACGGCCCCATTTCACGATGGAGAAAACAGAGGTGCAGAGAGCCGTGGCCAGCCTGCACTTGAACCCAAACCTTTGAAAGCTGGGTCCACTGGCTCCTACCCAACCACTGCTCAGAAGCACTTCCAACTCTCAAGGAAGTTCTTACACACATTTTCAAATTATCACCCAACACCATGGCGGAGACTGGGGTCATGGGAATTAAGAAATGGTGGATGTGGGAAAAATCTCACAGTAAAAGAACGGCTCCTTCAGCACGTACAGAAGTGCTCCATAAACCCGTATTTTGGTTTGTTTAAATCCAAATAACCAGGAGAACATGTAAGCACTTTTGGAAATCCTATTTTAGCATCCCAGTGGTAACACCTTCCTCCCTCCAGGATCAGGAATGAGGGAAGCACCACAGGGACTCTAGAAATGCTAAGTGTCTGCAAGTGGTCATCCCTTTAACCCTATCAAGCTCCTGAGAAGGAGGGCTCATTTTCCATACCTTGTATAAGAAACAACAGAGGCACAGAGAGGCCAAGCCACTGCCCGCACTCACACAGTCAGACGCAGCCCTGCCATCACCCCTGCTCAGTGACCCCTAGTTATCCTTTTCCTTCCTGCTTTTCTTACTTTTGATGGTGATTAGTACTAGTCAAGAGCCAAACCAAGGTAATGAATTTAGATTTCCAAGGAAGAGCCAACTCAGGAAGAGGCCAACAAGTCAGGTCCTCCACTCCCTCCACTCTGGCCAGCTGACTGTAACCCTCTGACCGCACCCAGAAAGCTCTGGCAGAGGGCATGCGGGGATCGAACAAATGATGGAAGAGGCAGCAGCTCATCTTCCACCAGGCGTTTAAACAGAGTTTTGTACTGAATCTCAACAACAAGCTCACGGAATTCAATCAACTACCCCATTTTACAGGTGAAGAAACTAAGGCTCAAGTTGCTGAAGCGAGGAGCCAAGATTCCACCCAGCCTGTCCGATTCTGCAGACTGCCCGGTGCAGCCCTCCCCTGCTCCATGATTCAGACTCCCACTGGGTGGCCCCCACCGCTTCTTCCCTGCCTGTTTTCAGGCTAAGGAGCTTCCTGCTGCTTTGCTTCGGGCACTTCCTACTTCCTGCCCCGGAAGACAGCCACATGCAGCCCTACCTCCTCCACGTCACTGGACACGTGCTTGCCATGCCCTGTGTCCCCGGTGCCTCCTAGCCGGGACTCACCCAGGTTGGGGATCACCCAGGTGGGCTGAACGGAAGAGGCTGGGAGAAGGTGTGCTGTCCTACCAGGGGCCGGATCGGATTCAGGCTGCCCTTCTTGCTTGCATCCCACCTGACTCGGCTCCTGAAGTTGCCACACACCCTGGAGACAGTACATGCCGCAAGTCCGGGAGGAACCCGGGAACCAGGGAACTGTGAATAGCTCGAAGATTTGAGATGGTGACATTTCTCGGCCTGTCCATACTCTCTCATCCCCCTGAGGAAATGACCCCAAAGGGGGACCAAATGTACCATCCTGAACTGTGGAGCCTAGAGAGCCAGAAACTACATTTCCCAGACTCCCTTGGAGCTAGGGTTCTGCATGCACCTGTAGATCTGTCATTCATTCAATTCATTCATTCATTCATTCATTCACTCATTTACACAAGATTCGACCCTAGGACAAATGGGGACCCAGGTGGTGCAACAAGGTGCCCATTTGTTAGTGTGAGCCTGGCAGACAGGGCGCGCCCTGGTGTGTTTGGTGTCTGGCCATCATCCCTGCTTACAGCTGTGGCTGGAGTCAGCCTGGACACAATGGCTTCTGATGCCCCAGCTCCCGGGAGGGCAACTCTGGGGTGTTACTCTGGGGTGTCACTCACCTGAGGGTGAGTGTCAAACCTGAGGCCCAGCCGAGACCCTGCTCCTCCAGTTTCTAACCACGCCTGCTTCTCTGTATTACACCCCTCGATTTAAAGTAGCCCAGCAGATGAACACAGATGGAGACTGCGGTGCCCCAGAAACCTGAGTTCAAATTAAAGAGGGAGGGGCACCTCGGTGGCTCAGTCGGTGAAGCGTCTGCCTTCAGCTCAGGTCGTGATCCTGGAGTCCCAGGATCGAGCCCCACATTGGGCTCCCTACTCAGCGGGGAGTCTGCTTCTCCCTTTCCCTCGGCCCCTCCTCCGCACACTCTCTCTCTCAAATAAATAAATAAATAAATATCTTTTAAAAAAATTAAAGAGGGACACACAAAACAACTTTAAATAACATAGCAGAAAACCTAATACTTTGTTCATGCTTGCTACAAATAGACCCTATCTACACCTATGGTCTACTGACAGAACTTCACGTTCTAGAACCTCAGAATGGCAGTGGAGTGGAGTGTTCTCGAGGCTCCAGCTCCGTATCAGACTGAGTTAGAATCAAGACCCTACCCCACCCCACCCCACCCCACGTTAGCTGTGTGTCCCTGGGCAGGTCACTTGTCTCCCAGAGCTTGTTTCCTAACCTGGAAAAATGAAGTCAATATCATGTGAAGATGGAGGCAGAGATTGGAGTGATGTGTCTATAAGCCAAAACACAACAAAATACTGGACAACCAAATCCAGCAACATATAAAAAGAACCATACACCGCGACCAGGGGGGATTGATCCCAGGATGCAAAGCTGGTTTAACACCCAAACTTAATCTATGTAATACACCATAATAATAAGATAAAGGACAAAACCTCATGATCCTCTCAATAGATGTGAAAAGGCACATGATGAAATCTATCACCCTGTCATGATAAAAACACTCAACTAACTAGGAACAGAAGGAAATTTCCTCAACCCAATAAAGGACATCTACAGAATGCCCACACCCAACATCTTATTCAATGGTGAAAGACTGAAAGCTTTCCCTCTACGAACAGGAACTAGGTGAGGATGTCTATTCTTACCACTTCTATTTAACATTGTACTACAGGTTTATCCAGATAAATTAGGCAAGAAAAAAATGGTAAAAGGCATCCAGATTATAAAGGAAAAAGTAAAACTATCTCTATCTGAAAATGACAGGATTTTGTGTATAGAAAACCCTAAGGAATCTACCAAAAAAAAAAAAAAAAAAAGGAAACTAGTAGACTAGATGAATTCAGCAAGGTGGCAGGATACAAGATTAGTATACAAAAATTAATTGTATTTCTATAGAGTGCAATCAACGATCAAAAACAAAATTGAGAAAATGCCCAGATATAGTCAGACGACACTGATCTAGAGTGGGACATAGACACTGGTCTATTTCCAAAGCAACCAAGGGGATTCCAACATGCAGCCTGCGCCAGGGTCAAGAACTCTGCTCTGAACAGTCAGCAGAGATGGAAGCTTCTCCAGCATTTTCTCCCACTTTACCCTGCCTGCCTGAAAGACACAGTCTGTCCCAGGTTGTGTTTCCTTCTGGATTCAACCCTGCAATTCACTTAGGGAAGCCAGCCAAGCTGAACTCATCCTCAACTATGATATGACATACCAAACACTTACTAAAGAAAGACTTACCAAAGAAAGGTGTGTACTAACTGTTGTTCTTCATTTGTTTTTGGTTTGGGTTTTTTTTGGCAGCATAGTTTATGTTTATTTTTTTATTATGTTCAGTTGTTTTTAAGCATCACCTTACACAGAAGGCTTAAAAGGACACATAAGGTGTTATCTCAAAAATACATCTTCAGATAAATTGGGTTGAGTTTGCAAAACCAGGAATCAGAAAACTCTGGTTCAATTCTTAGCTTTGGATTTCTCATATCTGTCCCAACACCCAGTGAGATGGGAATTATTATGGTCCCCAGTTCAAAGGCTAAGAAACTGGAATCTGAGGCTCAGAGAGGTTAAGTGACTTGAGCAAGGTCACACAGCTTCACTCCACTAACCCAAATGCCCCCTGTGCACATGAAAGCCCAATGAGCATGAAGGAAATGAGCTTCAATTACTAGGTACCCTTCTCCCTAGAGCCAACCTTAATTAGCAAGTTCAGTCAATGAAGATAACACTGGGCACTGCCCCCCCCGGATCAGACCCTGCCTTCCCTGCCGGGGGGGGGGGGGGGGGGGGGGGGGTTTACATCACGCTGGGTGCACCGCAGGCATCATCTCCTTTACCTTCCACCTCCCCAACGATGAGCTGAGGACACAGCCCTGGGTCACATAGCCCGTATGTAATGGAGCAGAACTGGAACACGGATCTGGGTTCTTCCCAACGCACATTTGAGCTGACGAGAGGAAATGACACGAGGAACTTCTCTGCCTCATTCAAGTTCATGGCATGAGAAGTCTGAAAGGACCAACTCTTAGAACTCAGTCACGTAAGGGGTCCTTAAGTCATTTAAGGGGGCTCACAAAACGTTGGCTTATTTTAAAAAGTGCACCTCAGTAAGTAACTGGCTGTCCACAGAGAATATGTTCAGGCAGTGCCTGGTGAGTTAAGAGCCGAGGAAGGCTGGCTCTGAAGGACTGTCTGGTCTGCGTCCCAGGCCCTGCTGTCCCTGTTATCCACGGGGGTCTCCTAGGGCACCTCATCATGTCACTCCTCTGCCTAGATGGCTTCAGGCGGTCCCCCCAGCTTGGGGTCCAGCCCAAGCCCACCAGCCAGGCCAACAGCGCTCTATCCACCTGCATCTGCTTCCTCTAAAGCCTCCCCACACCACCCCCTACTCAGCCCTCCAAACGCTCACTCCCCCTACTCCCGGGCGTGGGTTCTGCCCCCATGCCTCCCTCTGCCAGAGGGCCCAGACGCCCTGTGGGTACTCTCCTTGGCTCACAAGCCTCCCCCAGAAGCTTCTGTAATCTGCGTCAGGGCCTCCCCGACTCCCGTGCTCCCCTCTGACTTGGCCACCCTGGCCACCCTGCCCTGGCATCACCTTCTGACTTGTTCCCATCCAATCACTCATTCATTTCACCCAATCATTCGTTCATTCAAGGATTCATCATGCCTCCACTCTGCATTGGGAACACCACACAGCCAGAAGTCCCTGCCCACCCAGAGCTGACCTTTTCTGAACATTCACTCCTTCGGAGCAAGGACCCGATCTAGTCAACTTCGTGCTCCAGGACCTGCCCCAGAGCCTGGTACTGAGTAGAAGCCAGACAATAGAGAGTGACCAAATGAAAATTAGGCATGCTTTCCATTGCACAACAGCTTTCTGGAAAAGCTGTAGGTTGGGTGACATGTACACTGCTAAATAAACACTAGAGTATCCCACATTGAACACCAGCTAGCGCACAATGATTTGATGGCTGTGGTGCATCTATTTCAGACCAAGAGTAGGACAACTGCCTTTCCTGGTGACAGACTCCGTGCAGAAAACTGACTTGCAGTCCCAAATGCTGGCTTGCACCCAGCAGATCTTCCCTGAATAGAGGAGTGCTGCCATTTTGCATTTGTTTCTTCCTAAGCAAATGAGGATTTCAAACCTCAGCTTCTGCACTCCAGGAAATGCATGTGAACGTCCCTTTTCCCCAGGGCCCTTTGCAATAAGCCAGACACAACTCGGACTCCGAATGCTTGCTATGGACTCAGACTCCATGAAAGGCAAGTCTACCTTTTCAGGTTGGCAGAGCCTGTTTCTTCCCTTCTTCCCCCCCAGCTCCACTCGTGGGCAGCATTTCCTGGGGGCCAACCGGGTGCTGGGACACTGGAGCTGAGAGACTGAGCTCGCAGCCTGGCCCTCCAGGATCTACGGCAAATGCAGACACGCATTTCTCATTTATTTTCTGCTTGGTCACTGCTGCTCTCCCACGCCGACCCATGCGGCCCCATCACACACTCCAAATAAAAAGTCCAGGACGCTGGGACTTTATCCGTCAATTTCCCAGAGCATCCACCCTCGGGCCTGGCTTCTAATAAACACTCACTCTTCTTTACTGAAACTCCATGCACAGACATGTGGAAGGAGACAGTGGAGTTCTCCACCAGGGCTTTACTGGATGAGCGGACAGGGGGAGAAGGCAGGAAGACATCATGGGATGCTTTTAGGTTTGCAGGAGGCAGGAAGAGTTCCAAGAGGCTACAGAGCTGGCCCCTACAGAACACACACCCAGGAAACAGGGGGTTGGTGGTTTGCACCCTGGTGGGACTTCATCCAAGGTGCTGGGGCTGGAGGGCTGGTCAGGCCTGACGGCCCGAGGCTCATGTTTATGGAGCAAAAGGCTTTGCAAAGGTACCAGGGTCCAAGTGTCTCCCTTCTTCCTAGCTGTCCAGGAATTTCAAGGCTTTAAAGTAGCTAGTGACATCTCTCCACCACAGGCATGTGGCTCACGAGTCCCACACTTGCCACTGTGGGCCCAGGGCCAATCTGCAGAAACAAAGACCCAACCAAGGAGATTGCTTTATCAAGTCTATTCTTTATAAGTCATGTTCCTCAAGAAAAAAAAAAATGCTAATCAAAGAAAAACTGTGAGGGTTCAGAAAAGCAGACACAAGTAATTTACAACCCACCCCCACAAAACACACACACAACGTCTTGGCAGCCATTTTTTCCAGAAGGAAATGACCGGCAGTGAGCAGGGACTCTGTCCCAGACCAGCTCCGGGTGGACCATCACACGTGGCCCTTGAGTCTTACCAATGAAGAACGACTCTCACACGTTACAGACGGGAAGACAGAGTTTCAGTGAAATCAGGTGTCAGGGCTCAAGGCCACCCTGGTAAGAAGTACAGAGTCCAGGACCTGAAACCAGGCCCAAAGCTAAATCACAGCATGTCCCACACGTGCCCAAAATCTGTCTTCCAAAGATTAGGCAAAAAAAATTACCTAACTTAAATTCAATATTTAGATCTGCTCACAAAGTCCAAGTCATATCATTCTACCTGTGGGGTCTTTTTCTCCCAACCAGGCTATAAGCTCCGTGAGACCCGGGCCACGGCCCACACTTCTCGCCTCCCCACCAGCACAGAGCAGGCCCTCATCTGCCACCAGTTTGGAGAAGATGAGGCCAAACCCTTCTTACCTGGGTTCAAAAGCTGGCCTCAGGACCACATCCAGGATCTGCAGCACAGCCCCGGCTGAGTCTCCCCACCAGCGCCTGGTCCTCCCCACAGAAATTCGTCCCCCTCACTCCCTGCCAGGGCCTCTGACCTGCCCTCCTCTGCACCTCTGCTCCTTCCCTCCCCCTGCCTGCCCACAGCACCGCCCCTCTTCCCAAGTCTCTACCCCGCCTAAACCCCAAATCCTCCAAGGCCAATGTCACGTTCATTCTTTCCACAAACATGCTCAACGTTTGTGAGCACCTGCTGTATGCCCAGCTGTGGGAGGAAAGGGGAAGGAGACAGGTCCTGTCCCTCCAACACAGAACATTCTACCAGGTCAGAGAGACAGAGGAATGGGCAGCTCCTAGGGCAGGCCCTGGGCTCTGAGCTCTGTGCGTTTTAGCTCAGGGAATTTTATAAGGCTTTGAAATAGATGCTGTCATTCTCCCCATCCCACCTTCATTTCAGAGAAGTAGACAAGGGGACCCCCCCCCAAAACTAAGTGACCCACCCAAGATCATGGACTGGGAAGTGGCACCCACTGCTCAGAGTTCTATCCACCCGAACCCTGCCTATTGTGCTGTGAACTTCAAGGCTAGTGTCTACAGCTCATCCACGTCTGTGTCCCCAGGGTCCTACGCAGGGCCCTGACGCAGCAGGGACACAGCCCTGCTTGCTGAACAGAGTGGTTTCTGCCTCCAGGAATAGACACATGCTTCTGCTCCAGGCGTTGACCCAGCCGTCGGCGGCCTCCCGATCATGATGAATAGCCCGAAGCCCTGGCAGTGCCTGCATCAGCGTCTGTCTGGCTTCCTCCCTGAAACCCAACAGACTCCATCTGGGCCCCAGAAAATTGCTTTGATGCTGCTGGTGGGAGGCAAAATCTTTAAAAAGCACCTTTGCAAGCACGGGCTTCTAAAATCCGCTTCCTAGACCGGCATGGGGGAGAAGAGAACACGCAGGACACATCTACACCTGGGCCTAGGCTCCTCCTGCCCAGCAAGACACTCATAGACAAAAGACGCCGTTCTGTGCTGGAGGAGGGCAGCCTTTAGGGACCTCGGTCGGGGCGACGACTGTCCTTAGCGTGGGAGTCTTAAACAACATTCCTAACTCCTAGTGTTATCCTGAGAAGTGAGCGAGAGATGACAGAAGACAGTTCGCCCAGTACTAGGCACAGGATACATGCTCACTAAACATTAGCTCGGGTCAGTAGGATTACTTTACTCGGTCACCACTGTGGTCCACACCACTGTGCCTGATGCCCTGTAACCACTGAGGGAGGGAGGGTGGGGGAGAGGGAGGGAGGAAAGGGCCGCGAATCACCCGGGAATACAAGAGCCTAGCCCACAGTCCCTAAATGGGAGCCAAAAATCCCGGGGTGTTTGAATTCTGGCCACAGCGCCCCACAGCGGTGGCACTGGTGCACTGCAGCCCCGGATCCAGGCGCCCCTGGGGAGCACCGCCTCCCACCTGCCACGGAACCGCCCACCCGCCACGGAACCGTGAGAAGACCTGGCCCGGGAAGAACTGGCCTCGGCCCTCACAGCCCCGGCAGTCTCTAAAAGAGAAAATGGGACATTTGAAGCTGATACCTAGGGAGTGTGTGGATGACTCCTTAACCCCTAAACGTAAGCTCCAGTTCTCTGATCTTGAAACTTAGAGAAGTCCCCTCCTTCAGAACCTCCTCACAGAAGCGGGCATTCCTTAGCAATTCCAGCAGACCCCAGGCCACCTGCCCGCCCCGCTCAGCCACCATGGCCACCTCGCTTGACAACCGAGCAGCCAAGCTTTTTCTTGACAATTACTGACTTTGAAAAAACGTATATACACTTTCAGCCTTATCCTAAGCGATAGCATCCACACAAAAAAACAGGTTTCAGGTGTGAGTTGTATTTTTTCCAATTCACACTGAGACGAGTATTATTAAAATAAAACGTGACTGTCCACGTGCCACCTAAAACCTTGTCCTGTACCGACAGAACCACACGCCCCATGGAGAAATGACCACTCCCTGAGGCCCCTTCCAGCTCGGGGAGTCTGGATTCCTCGTTTGACCAGAGTCTAGCCTGAGGCCTGCATACAGCAGGGGCTTACTGTCTGCTGAGGAACAGTGACGATTCAAGGCCCAGTTTTCCATCTCTGGCTGCGCGAGACCCACCGCCCCTGGCAGGAGGCAGCCAGCTTCTGTTGTGCAGGGCTGATAAATACCACGTGTGGACATGGCTCTAGAGGCCGAGGGGGAGGCAGAGTGAACAGGACACCAGGCCAACGCAGAAGAGAAGTGGAGGGATGAATTCGCAGAGACTGTATTCTGGGGAGCCGCATCTTAGCCCGCTAAGTTATTTTAATAACTTGGTCGCTTTCACATCAAACTTCGTGCAAGAAAACCCTTCAGAGATGTTGCATCTGCCTTCCCAGAAGGGACTTACCACAAAGCGTGTAAAGAAGGACTGGGCGCCTTCCAAGTCCCAGTTTCAAGACAAGCTAAATAATTGAAGGGGAGGCCTTCTGTGCCCTTAGCAATTAGGCAAGGAATTTGTCAGATGGTTACAGTCCTTTAAAAAGATAGGAAATGAGTGGGGGTGCATTTCAGCCTAGAAAGAGGCACTACTGAAGACATAGACACGAGGAAATTTAGGGAGACTTTCAAGAGCCCTCTGATGCTGGGCCCACCTCTGCAGCCCACAGCCATCCTCCTTGCCATGGGCCCCACCCCAACACCCCACACCCAGCCACGACCTACTGACATCGCCCCAAACACACTGCCACACCTGTGCATGCCCTGGCTCATCAGTCGGGACAGCCCTTCCTTCCTTCCTTCTCCACCTGGAAAACTCCTATTCATCCCTCAAAAGCCAAGGGATGATGGCCAAATCCCACCATCACCTCCCACGTGAAGACTCCCGGCATACAGCAGCACAGAGCACGTGGGGGTGGGGGGGGGTGGGAGTGTATTAGATGAGGCTGAAACGAAGTTCTAAAGGGCTCTCCTTCCTAGTTCAGTGTGTAAAGGAGGTTATGGTTCGTGCCTAGGCAGCAGGATGTCAGGGAGGAGATGTGAACAGAGAAACACGTCCAGACCCGTGTGGTGGGAAGATGTTTCCAGCGGCAGTGTGGGAGTTGGGCTGAGATTGGATTCGTGACGCGAGATCTGTTCTCCAACATCAAGTCGTATATGCTTGGCTACGTACATCCAGAGCTTCCGTCCCCAGAGCCGCTGCTGCGCCCAAGTTGTGAATGCAGGTGGTGTGCGGAACAAACAGTTCTCCCCCCCCCCCCCCCCCCCCCCCCCCCCCCCCCCCCCTGCAGCGCAACATCAGCACTCACCAGCCCCACGGCCACTACCAGCACCAGCTCTGGTCATTTACTCCTTACGAGAGCCCTAAAAAGTAGGTACTATTATTGTCCCATTTCAGGGATGAGAAAATGGTGTGACAAGGCAAGGAACTCGCTCAAAAATGCCCTGCTAATAAGTGGGAAGTGAACCCAGGCAGTCAGGCTCTGGGGCCACATATGGTGGTCGGGAGAAGCACAGTGAACTCCAACCTCACCCTTAAAAACTCAGCCCAAGGATGCCTGTCCAATTTACCCTAAAGAAACCAAGGAGGAGGGAGGCAACTATTTAGCTGCAGGGACATTCGTGGATGTGTTGATTACAATAGGAAGATACAAAACCAACTACATATTTGCTAAATACCCAACAGCTAAGTGTATTCTAGAACATTCATGGGACACCACGAAGTCATTAACACCAAAGTTCTATGTGTCACTTTCCGGTTTGAGGTCCTCCTGCCCTGGGATCTCCTGGCGTGCTCGTGAAAATGCAGGTTCCTAAGTCTCACCCTGGACCTGATGAGTGGCAAAGCCTGGAAGGAGGGCCTGGCAGTCAGAACGTAAATTTCTTGCACGTGACTATTTCTGCACGGCAGCGTGTGAGAACGGCTGCTGAGGATGCCCATTTATTGCCACGGGAAGGAGTGAGCTCCATGAGAAGTTTTGTTCACTGTGGGGTCCTCAGTGCCTGGCACAGAGTAGGTGCTCCAGAAATATTCTGTGCCTGAACGAACCCCTTGATCAGCAAACTTTTGAAATGAATCTGTTTAGCGTGTCTACATTGCTGAGCAGTCCATGTTCTTTGGGGGAGCAGGGACCGTGAGCGTCTCTTCATCCCCCTGTGCCCACGCAAAGCCAGCCCTGGGAATGTGGTCTGCCAGCAAGTGAACAAGGGAGCAGTGCACGCTTATGCCCTTTTTAACATTTCTGAAATTAGAATGTGTCTTACAGCCTCACTCTGTCAGTGTTGCTTTCTGCCCCTTTCTTTAGCAGTACAAAAATGATGATGCATCTCTCAATTGATGGCATCTTAGATTTAATAGAAGATGGTAACTAACGGAGTCCGTGATTCTGATTTAAAAAATTAAAATCAGATGCCAACACAGCTAACAGATTGCTGTGCACTCCCTTTCTTACGATTTGCAAAAATTAATCCAATGCCATCTGTTCTAAGCTTTTGGCTTCAGCCCCCAGTAGTTCTGGCCATCCAGCTCTCAGCTCCTGAGAGATAAATTCAAGATCGGATGCAAATGGCAGGTGGCACCTGTCCTCACCTGGACGCTCCTGACAGCATCACTGGAGGGTTTTTCAACATCTTCCTTGGTGCCGCAGGATGTGCCAGAGGCTAGTGCTAGTTGGTTACTCCGCTGGCCTTGGATGTTCAGCCAGGCACGTGGTCTGTCCCCGACAGCTGTCAGTCCCACTGTGACTTCCTGGCACTCGGAGAACCCGGACCTATTTCCTGTAACTAGTCCCATGGCTAGTAAGACAGTCGAGTGCCCTGCGTGAGTCATTCTCATCTGCAAAAGGGGACCTGCGGATGGAAATCTGACCCATTACCCAGGGTTGTTCTGAGAACCAAGTGAGATTCACCTGAAAATTCCCTAAAAAGCAGCAAGCTTTCTGTACAAGGTAATTAGTGACATTTAGGAAGTGACAATGCATAGATACAGAAATCTTCAGACTCTCAGACACACCACCCAAGCCCTCTGAGCCTTGGCCTCCTGTGTTTACACTGGATCTAACTGGGTATGTCTTCACATTCGCCATGCAGGAGACCCAGCTCTCTGCAAAGCACAGGCCAGATCCTTGCGGGGGCGGGAGGGGGGGCTATTCCCAGTGAAGTCCTCATAATAGCACTAGGCTGGCTCAGCTTGGTTCCATGGGTCATTTTAGTCCCCCAGACAACAAAGCGAACCAAGCTTGTACAACTCCAGAAGAGTTCTCTGGACAGAAGTCCCCAGGCTGCAGCCATAGAAAACAGGGCAACAAGGTGGGACCCCAGCTGTAGGCTGGCTCCGTTGCCCTTGACCAGGTCACTCCTGCCTGCTCTGTCTCTGTCCCCCGACTGGAAAGCAAGGACAGGCTACGTCACAGGGATGCTACCTAAGAACAGGCTACCTCACAGGGATACTCGCAGGACTGCCGACAGACAGTGCCCCACAAACAGTATGTTCTCCAGGCACCCCAGCGGCCCCCCTGCATGTTCCAGCTTCCCACCACTGCTCACAAGTGCAAGCACAAAGCACTGAAGGCCAAGAACCTTCCAGCATAGGGACGGCAGTGGTGGCATCTGCCTACCCACCTGTCCCCAGGTAGGGATCTCGGAGATGCCGCAGATGAGCACAAGGCCATGAAGGTTCACAGTGGGGAAGAAAGGCACCAGAGACTGGCTTCAGAAGCTCCTGGTGAATTCATCTGGTTACCCTGACGCGGGGCCCCGAGGGGGAGGTGGTGAGCAAATGTCTGTAGGTTAAATAAAGATTGGGGGTTTGGGGCCACAGGTGGGCTGTGACCAATGGAAAGTAGGTATGAGAACATTCTAGTAAGTCGGGGTGGAAGGGTGATCACCCCCACAGGGCCTTCCGGGCTCCCTGCCCCCAGACAGTAGCGGTCATCCTCTTATAGGAAGTCCATCTTTTTAGCTTGAAATGAAATCTGGTTTGAAAACTCCAAGCTGGAAGTGTGTGCCTCTCTCCATAGAGGAAAAAACTAGGCTGCTCAAAAGATCAATGAGACAGAAGAGAAAGTCCAAAACCAGATCCAAGGGTGGACAGTAATTTAACACGCATCAACGGGGAGAGACACCAGCTGGTCCACAACCAGGACTAGCTGTTCGGGAGCCAAAAGAACTGGATATCCACTTAGATCCCTACAGCGAAACAACTTACAGGTGGATTGCTAACTGAAATAAACACAAAGAAACCACAAAACAAAGAAATCTCTGAAACACAAATAGTAAAGGAGGCAAAAAAGTATAAGCAGCCACAGAAGGCACAAATGCTGAAGCTCTGCATAGGGAAAACATCGTGGCAAGAGCGTCAGACCACAGGCTGGGAGAAAATACTTGCGCTGTGTATCATTATCACAGGCTAATATCCTTAATGGACTAAGAGGTTTTACAAATCAAAGTTGTTTTAAGCAACATGCCAATAGAAAAATTAGTATGAATAATGAAGAAGTAATTCCCCAAAGAAGAGGAAGCACGGGGCCAGGCTCACACAAAAAGATGCTCAGCCTCATCGGTAACCAACGGAATGAGGACCAGAAGGAGAATCCTCACTTATCCCACTAGCAGAGATGTTCCATATTCATTGTTGGCAAGGTTCTGGGAAACTGCTATTCTCATTCACTCTCGGTGGGTACAAATTGGCACGACTTTTTCTGGAGTGCTCTTTGACAATTTCTGTGAAAAATTTAAATATGGATCACTTTTGCCCACTAGCTTCACTTCTAGGATCTACTCTAAGGGAATGATCAGACAAGGGCATGGTCCAGAATAATGGGAATGATACAGAACTGGTTAAATCAAGCATGGGATGCCCACACCGTGGAGGCCGTGGGAAGATCTCGGCCATACCTGCTGCGTGAGAAAAGCCGGTCACAAGCAGTGAGATCCCCTTTCTCAGGAAAAAAACCCATGTGGATACAGACACCTGCTGACATCACAGCCCTCACGAACAGGGTGAACCAAGAAAGCTATTTCCATGTGGGGGCAGGGGCAAGAGGCTTGGAATTCCTGGAAAGAGAAGGTTGTCTGCTCCCACCAAGGGCAGGGGAGATGGGAGAGCGTAGTTTGGGGGCCAAGAAAACAGAGGAAGAAATGAAGACGGGGAGAGGTGTAAGGCACACATCTGTTTGGAAATACACTGATGGGATCCTCAGGGTCCCCCAAAGCAATGGATAGTGGTTAGATGCTAAAAAAAAAAAAAAAAAAAAAAAAAACCAATTGCTTTCTTTCCTACATACCAGCAATAAGCAACCCATGTGTAAAACTGGAAGGTGATTCCATTTATAACCAAATCAAAAGAAGCTATGAAAAATAGCACAGAATGTTCAGGAGAGAGAAGAAAATGGCATTTCTTTATTAAGGATGCAGAAGAAAACTGAACTGAGCTAAAACCCCCAAATCAATGCCCCCTTCTTCTCCTGGGCCCTGGACCCCCCTCCTTCCCACCTTTCCCCAAACCTCCCCATTCTGTCCTCTCTCCAGGAGCGCCTCACCATCAGCTTATCATACTCAGGTCACTCCCATTAAAACAAAACAGAGCCTCCCCCGCCCCCATGCCCAATCCCCCCAACCTCTGGCTCTCTCTGCTTGTCCACAGTCATTGAGGCTCCCTCCATCTGTTGTCTGCATGGCCTCCTCACCTCCCTGCAGTACGGCTTTAGCCCATGCAGCTCTGCCGGCCTCCACTCACCTCCCCTGGCCTCCCCTGGCCTCCACTTACCTTCCTTGCACTCTTCAGACTTTCATTAACCTCCACTGACCTCCTCCTCCCCTACTCTGATCTCCACTAGCCCCATGCATCTCCCCTGACCTCCACTGGCCTTTACTCACCTCCCTTGACCTCCATGTTGCCAGATTGAGCCTGCATTTTGTAATCTAACTTATTTGACCGTTAAGTGGACTTGGACACCACTGACCCCAGCCCTCCCGCCCAGACACACGCTTCCCTGATGATTATTGTCATATTTCGTCCATGACATCATGTTCCTAGTTGCTCAGGATCACTGAACCCTCACCATTTGTAGGTACCATGCTAGAGCATCCCAGCCCCATCCTCTTAGTCGGTGCAACCCCAGCCCATTCTCTTCCCATGATGCAATGCCCCTGCAGGGGTTTGGTGGGAGGGCTCTATGGAAACAGAAGTCATCACAGAGGAGTGAAGCCCCTACTGGAGGCAGATGGAGCCTCCCCAAGTTTAGGATCGGGGCCTTGTACTCTCTCCAGTGACTGAACACAGCTCCATGACGTTGAATGCACGAAGGCAAGGGCTTTTAGCAACAGAACACGAAGGTCTAGGTTCCATTCAAAAGCTCCCTCTGGCTACCCAGTGGAGTAGCTTTGAGGGGTAAGAGTGGAAGCAGGGAGGTCTGTGAGGGCATTATGCCATCCAGGCAAGAGGACGCACCTCCAGATTGGCCGGCTGACAATGCAGGGTCCTGGGAAGGAAAGGCGTGGGCCCTGGTAAGACAGCATCATGGCCATCAAACACTGAGGTCCTCTGTCATGTATACCCCCAGCACCCCTCAGACCTCACATCCTCACATCCTCACTTCCTTGGTCACTGGTCCCAGCCACACTGGCCTCCTGCTGCCCCTCAACCCACGAGACATGCTCCCACCACAGGGCCTTTGCACTTGCTACTTCTCTCCCGGGACCACCCTTCCCCCAAATGCTTGCATGACTTCCTCCCTCACTCCCTTCAGGCCTCTCCAGACCTCCCTTCACACAGTTCTAGATCTCAGCACACCTCCCATGTCATACATCTGTCTCTGTGTGTTCTCCTCCTCCCCCGCTAGCAGATAAGCTCTTGGAGGGCAGGGTCGTGGTTTGTCGTGTTCACCGCTGTACCCCCAGCGCCTAGCACAGTGCATGGCACATAGTAGGTGCTCGGGGTCACTATTAGCACCTACTGGGTCCGACTCGTTCACATTCCACATGCCTAGGGAGCATCTGCTCCTAGAACCCCATGTGTGGGTGGGTCTCTCCCAGCCTCTGTGAAGACATCAGTCTGGTGGGGAAGATCGCCAGGAAGACAGAGGACGTCAGAGCTCTGACAGGGAATCCCACAGTCCTGTGGGGGTCCGGGGTTCAGGGAAGGTCCCAGAGAAAGTAGCCCTGAGCTACCTGAGAATCAGCACCCACAAGAGCCAGCCGGGACGGGGGTCAGGACATGGGAGAGGAGGGGCTTCAATCAGAGAGCAGGGTTAAGGCCCAGAGGAGTAAGAAAAGGCAGCTCTTTGGAGGAACCACGTGTATTTTTCCGGATTTCTCCAGCCATTCGGCGGGAGGACACTCACTGACCCGGTCCTCCGTGCACAGCCCTGCAGACACTGGGAAGCTAGTGTCCAGACCAGCACACGCCAGCCTCAAGGGGCAGAAGCAGACACTAGTCAAACATACCTACGACTGAGCAGATGACTGACCCCAGACAGGTGCTCTCAAAGAAAGGAAACTGGCCAATGGGAGGGTCAAACTGTCCCAGACCTCCCAGACATGGAGGTCCCCAGACTTTTTCTTTTTAAGATTTACTTATTTATTTGAGAGAGAGAGCACATGAGTGGGGGGGGGGAGGGCAGAGGGAGAAAGAGAGAGAGAATCCTCAAGCAGACTCCCCACTGAGCACAGAGCCCGATGTGGGGCTCAGTCCCAGGACCCTGAGATCATGACCTGAGCCCAAATCAAGAGTCGGCCATTCAACCACCTGAGCCAGCCAGGCACCCCTCCACAAAGACTTTGAGCAAGAAGTGATGCCAAGTAGACTTCTGAAGGAGGAGGACGGGCTGACCCAATGGAAAGGAATGGAACATTCCAGGCAGGGGAACTGGTGCACCAGGGGAAAACAAGGAGCCCAGGTGGTGGGGAGACGGTCAGGAAGGATCACTGGGAAGACGTGGGGATGCACGGGACACAGGGGCCCAGGGAACGGGCCGTGTTGGAGTGCCCCTCAAGTCATGTTTGCACAGCGGGCTACGTGGCGCCTCACTGCACATGCAGGCTGGGCCACATCTGGGATGGAGCAGGCTGGAACCATGTGGGATGCTGAGAGCTCAGTGGGATCGGGGCGAGGTCAGGGGGGGGCTTGTGAGGGACACTACTGAACTCGGACCTTGTCTTACTGGAGGACGGCGGGAACCAGTCCTGGCCGCCAGTCTGACAAGTGACGTGACTCAACTGCAGGAAGGCCCGCCACGGTGGTGGCAAGGCCAGGCCACCAGGGGCCAGGACACAGCCCAGCATCACAGCCGAGCCTGCTCCTGCACTGTCAGGTCAGCCGGGGCCTGGGAAACTGTGCGTCCACGTGAGCCTGACCCTGGCCTCCCCGGGGAGCCGAGCGGCAGGAGTGGGTGAAAACAGATGTCTTCGCTCTTCTACACAATCCAGATGAGGCTTTACTTTTTTTTTTAAGATTTTATTTATTTATTTGAGAGAGAGAGAATGAGAGACAGAGAGCATGAGAGGGAGGAGGGTCAGAGGGAGAAGCAGGCTCCCCGCTGAGCAGGGAGCCCGATGCGGGACTCGATCCCGGGACTCCAGGATGATGACCTGAGCCGAAGGCAGTCGCTTAACCAACTGAGCCACCCAGGCGCCCGAGGCTTTACATTTTTTTAAGTCCCGGAATGCAGCTGTGATTGTACTTCATGGAACAGGCTGACTTGCACGAGGTAGTCACGGCACTGGGAAAGTACCATCTCGTCCCATCCATCCGCTCTTCCACGGCCACGGCCCCCTGCGAGGGATGCAGCATGACCACGTCATCTGCATCCCCATCGTAAAGGGGAGGAAACTGGCTCAGAGGGGCTGAGTGACTTGCCCAAGGTCACCCAGCCAGGAGCTAGGTGTGGGACCTGAGTGTGTCTGATTCCAAAACCTGTGTCCCTAACCATCAGCACTGCTCACGACCCGACAGGCTGGCAGACACAGGCAGGGAGGAGTTTAAGGAGGGGGTCCGGGACTGTGCGAGGGCTGTGGGACAGCTGGGAGAACGGATGGACAGCCACGCAAAAGCAAGCCCAGGCCTTCTGCTCCCGCAAAGTCCCTCGCTGCTGTGCCCTCCCACCACCAGCAAAGCAGGCTTATGGGTCCCAGCCAGGGCGAGCGGGCTTCCCGAGAAGCCTCACGATGACCACGTGAGGCCACGGCCTGGGGCATGAGAGATGCTGGAACATTCAGCTCTGCTGCCTCCTGATCAAATCCAGCTTCAGGCTCTGCAGGACTTTCAGTGGAAAGAAATGGCCGTGGTCCTGAGAGCTGGAGGCCTGGGCTCTGCAGAGTTCAGGGGCCGGGGTTCCTGGGACGCAGACTGCCATTAGCTTCCCATGTCTGCTCTAACAAATAAGCACAGACTTGGGGGCTTAAAACAACAGAAGGTAATCTCTCACGGCTCTGGAGGCCAAAAGCCCAAATCCAGATCATGGGGCAGAATTCATGCTGTCAGCAGGGCCTCACACCCCCCGAGAGGTTCTAGGGAAGAATCCCTCCTTGCCGCTTCCAGCTTCCGGTGGCTGTGGCATGACCTGGCTTGTGGAGCCCCTGCCCCGTTTTCACACGGCCTTCTCTGTGTGTCGCATTTCCTGCCTCACCCTTCTAAGGACACTTGTTATTGGATTTAGGGCCCACACACATAAGTCAGGATAGGTTCCTCCCCTCAAAATTCTTTTAACATCTTTTGCCATGTAAGGTAATAGTCACAGGTTCCAAGAATTAGGACGTGCCCATTTCTCTTGGGGGCCACCATTCAGCCACAACAAATACCACAGGTGGAAACTAGCCGACAGGCGAGGTCTGCCTAGCAACCGCAGAGGGGGCGCTGCAGGCCTACATCAGAACAGCAGTGCAGCCTGGAGGCTCAAAGCTCAGGCTCTCGGCTCACCGTGCTAGCTGTGGGCCTTGGACAGGTTTCTCCCCGTGCCTCAGTTTCCTCGTCTGTAATAACAGTCTCTACCACTCAGGGTCTGGCAAACATTGCATGCAACAATCCACGTCCAGCACTTCGAACAGCACCTGGCACACAGACGCGCACTCAAGGACGGCTGTTGTTTTTAGCATTCTCAGAATCCGTTTTACTCCTCCTCCTCCCTGGGGCCCGGGCTCTGCAAAGAGCCTCCCTGCAGTCAATCATCCGGGCCCCAGCCCTGCGAGTCCACCTACATGAGCCTCCCCCTCCCTCCCTCTTACACCTGACAGGCCCCAAGTCCTGCCAGGATTAGCTCCTTTGTCTCTCTGTCCCCACCGCCCTGCTCTAGCCTGGACTGGCCCAGCTCTCTGTCCCCGCACTCACTCTCGCCCCCACCTTCTCATCCTCCACCAGCTCCTATTTCGTCAGAGCCGATGGGACTCTGATGGCGGCTCACGGCAACAGTCCCCCAACTTATAGTTGTTATGACAGGTTAGGAAATGAATATAGGCAGCATAAAGAAGAGGGAAATACAACCCACAGCATGGGGGAAATGCATCCAATAAAGGGCCTACATCCAGAATA
Organism: Neomonachus schauinslandi; assembly: GCF_002201575.2. Taxonomy (NCBI): domain Eukaryota; kingdom Metazoa; phylum Chordata; class Mammalia; order Carnivora; family Phocidae; genus Neomonachus; species Neomonachus schauinslandi. The sequence continues at coordinate 198,884,314 of NC_058404.1, forward strand.
AAGAACTCTTAATTCAACAATGAAAAGACAAACAAGTTCATTTTAAAATCGGCAAAGGAAGACATCCAGATGGCCAACAGACACTTGAAAAGATGCTCAACATCACTCATCATCAGGAAAGTACCAATCCAAACCACAGTAAGACATCACCTCACACCGGCCAAAATGGCTAAAATCAACAACACAAGAAACAACAGGTGTTGGCGAGGCAGGAGGAAGGGGAGGAAGGGGAACCCTCTTGCACTATTGATGGGAATGCAAACTGGTGCAGCCACTCTGGGAAACAGTATGGAGGTTCCTCAAGAAGTTAAAAACAGAACTACCCTATGATCCAGCAATCCCACTACTGGGTATTTACCCAAAGAAAACAAAAACACTAATTCATACATGTATACGTATATATATATATATATATATATATGAAATCTGGGGTGTCCTTCTTAGCCACTGGCGAGTAATAACCATCATTTATCAGATTCCCCAGCCATGAGATTATCAGAATCACATCCGTGGTTCTCAGACTGCGTGAGCAGAACCCCGGGGGGGCGGCTGAGGAAGCTCACGGAGCCCAGGTCTTGCAGGCTCCAGGCGGTTCTCCCAGCACCGGTGTCTGAGAGCTGCCGCCGCGACCACCCATACTAGCCGGACAGACGCACGTACTCACGTTGAGAGGACCTTCTGGGTGTCGGGCACCATGCTACGCTATTTCTCAAGCAACTCCTTGGAGCAAATTGTTTATTTTTCCCACCTCACAGAGAAGAGAGAGCTCGAGAGAGGGGAACGAAGCTGCCGAAGGTGCCACGGCCCAGCCGGGAGCAGCAGAAGCAGAGTCTCCATGTAGGTCTCTGACTACAAAGACGCCTCGCCTGTCACGGGCAGGAAGGGGAGGCTCAGAACAAGGGGCTGCTCCCCAGGGCCTCGGTCTGATGGCCCGGGGAGCTGCGAGGGGCCAGCACTCGATGCGAGGGAGTCTCTCCCAGCCCCGTTGCCCACTAGGAACACCAAGAGAATCTATTCTTCGTGCCACTGCCTGGCTCCATCGGGCCAGAACCAGAACTCTCAGGGGGTGGGCCTGACTTAATATGATGCCGTCACCTCCCCGGGCACCTAGGCAACCAGGGGACAATGAATAACTCTGGAGCAGTGGGTCTCACGTGAGAATCATCTGGAAACTGAGAATTCCCAATGCCTAGGCTCGGCTCAGTCCCACCGACTCAGGACCCCAACGCGCAGGCCAGGTCTCGGTGGTTTCTAAGTTGATTCCAATGTGCAGTCAAAGCAGAAAGATCTGGCTCAGGGCCCCGTGTGCTCCGGCGCGGTCTCTAGGCCAGGCGTGCTGGCATCCCCAGCAAGTTGGCTAGAATTGCAAGATTTTGGGTCCACCCGAGGCCTACTAAACCCCAAACCCTGGGGTGGGACCCAGCAGTCTGCGTTCGCCAGCCCTCCGCGTGATGCTGACGCCACCGCGAGTGTGTGAACCTCTCGCCGAGAGCCCGGCTACTGGAAGTGGGGCCACAGACCAGCCATGTCAGCGTCACCAGGTCTTGTGAAAGGTACAGTCCCAGGCCCCACCCAAACCCACCGATCTAGAACCTGCAGTTTAAACAAGGTCCCCAGGGGATTCAGGCGCGCGCGCGCGCGCGCGCACACACACACACACACACACACACACACACTGAGAAGCGCCCCTCCTCCCTCCCCCCTCTCCACCTCCACTCTTAAATTAGAACCCCTCACCTCACCAGGAGTGAGGCCCACATCCCGCGTAAAGGTGATGCCACGTTGCTGGCAGGCCACTGAGTAATAAGACCAGAGTCCCGCGAGCCTGGGTCCAAGCCAACTCGGCCACTGAGGACAGGACTGGTGGCAGCTTAGGGCAGCAGTTCTCAACCTGACAACCAGCCTACAGGTGCCTCGCATTCTCCTTAACCGGCCCCTCCCCAGCAACGTGGATCGCATGGGCTGGGGGCCCTGAATGTGCATTTCCACCCAGTGCCTGGGTGACGGAATGCTCAGTGCCGGGATCACACTTGGGTAAACCTGGTTTAGTATTCAAAAGCTAGTCTATCAGGCTTTTAAGCCTCCTCTGGCTGGCACCGTGTGGCCCTGTGACTCAGGCGTCTCACCTGGAAAATGGGCCGTGGTGGTCCTAAATCATAGGTTGCTGTGAGGGAGCAACAGATGTGGAGAGCTAAAGTGATGAGTGATAAGAATGCCCACTATGTGCCTGGAATTTCCAGGTTTAGTTCAGCCACCCCTACCACCACCATCCCTGTGTCCACAGTCACCACCACCATCCCTGTGTCTGCAGTCACCACCACCATCTCCACCACCATCTCCACCACCACCATCTCCACCACCATCTCCACCACCATCACCACCACCAGATATTCACAATATAGTCCCAGCAGCAAAGAACGCCAGTTTAGGCAGAAAGGCAGACAAGAAAGGCAAAGAGAAGGACAGAGAGCCAACTGTCACATAACCTGCTTCAATTTGCATCAGCATTTGCTCAGAACCTAATGTCAAGAGCAGAAGTGCAAAATAGTGACTGGTGTGGGAAGACCAGTGTGCGTGTTCTGAATACCCATGATTCAACCTCAAAAATCACCTAGGCCAGGTGTGCCCTGAGGGCATGACTATGCACCTGTCATCTCCAAACTCTCCAGGGCCTGGCACAGAATCAGGGGAACCAACAAGCCCTGATTTCCAAAGCCACCGTCCCACTCCGTTTATGCCTCCATTCAATGGGAAAGTCCTGGATTCGAAACTGGTGAAGTGGATATTTCCACAAAGCTATGTAGACATTATTGATATTTACACTAATAATCAACAACTAACAGGAAAAGCAGAATGTCTCTCACTTCTCCATAATTTCCCCAATGACACTGACCACTCTCCCAGAACACAGGCCACACAGCGCCACGCGGGGATTCCCAGCCCTGCTCGCTCCCTAGGATGTAAGTCCTTCAAAACCATGGTCCATGCTCTAATGTCTATAATCCCACCATCAGATCAGTGGGCCCCTCTGGCCTGAAATGGGGGGTGAGGCCGGGACGGCTGCTCAGAGCAAGGGATGCTTTTCTCGACACTACCTGAGCACGTTGACTGAGAATCTTGCTCGGTTCTCCACCCCTGTTCAACTTTCCACTTCCTCAAGCTGGCAGTGACCGCGTCCTTGGCATCCATCAGACAAGCTGCAGATAACATTAATAGATCCCAGCTGCGGAAAACAGCACCTCTAATGAGGAAGGACTCAGGATCATGAAAGATAAAGAGACCCAGGCTAGGCCCACATCTGAATCCTATGCTGCTCCAGCCCTGGCCTGGACTTCTTCCTGTTGCCCCCAAGACCCCCCAGCAAACCAGGTTGTACTGAGCCCTGGGGAGAAGAGAGGACCCAGCCCTGGCCCAGCCCTTGGGTAGCTCATGGCCACCCCATCAGCCCAACCCATGTAGGGCATTAGTGCCAAGAGAGAATCACCCAGGGCATAGGAGCCCCGGGGAGGCAGTGTCCACATTCCCTAAAGTGACTTTGTGTCCCCAGACACCCAGGGCCCTGGGACTCTCTTCCCCAGGGGCCAGGAGGAACGTTTTGAATGAGAAAGCTTCTTGTAAGGGCGCCTGGGTGGCTCAGTCTTAAGCATCTGCCTTCGGCTCAGGTCATGGTCCCAGGGTCCTGGGATCAAGCCCCGAATCGGGCTCCTTGCTCGGCAGGAAGCCTGCTTCTCCCTCTCCCACTCCCCCTGCTTGTGTTCCCTCTCTCTGTGTCTCTGTCAAATAAATAAATAAAATCTTTAAAAAAAAAAAAAGAAAGAAAGAAAGTTTTTTGTACCTGCAAGGCTCTGCTCACGAGACCTCCCTGCTCGGGATGCCTCCCGTGCCCATTTGTTCCCTCCACAAACACTGACTGTGCATCTTCTGGGCTCCCAGCTCAAGTACAGACCGTGAAACAGTAACAGCTGCCATCGTGTTACCCAAGACCTGGCAGGGGAGGTGGCTCGGATTCGGATGACTGCAAAGGATGACGTCAGCACAGAGAGCCTGGGGGGCTTCCTGGAGGAGATGACCCGCAAGCTGCATCCTCAAGGAGAAGTAGGAAGCTGGCTAACCAGGTTAACAAAGGATAAAAATGATAAGACGTCAAACCCTACTGGATGTCCATGCATGTTCGTATGTGTTCCAGAGGATTCCACCTACCACTAGCTACCGCTTGCCCCCCCAGGGGATGGAGAAAACGAGGGTCTCTTAATTTCTGCATTCTCTTCTCTGTTTGAGTAATTATTTTTTTTATGAGATGAATGTTTCTTTTTTCTTTTTTTTTTTTAATTTATTTATTTGAGAGAGAGAGAATGAGAGAGAGCACATGAGAGGGGGGAGGGTCAGAGGGAGAAGCAGACTCCCTGCTGAGCAGGGAGCCCGATGCGGGGCTCGATCCAGGGACTCCAGGATCACGACCTGAGCCGAAGGCAGTCGCCCAACCAACTGAGCCACCCAGGCGCCCTGTTTGAGTAATTACAACAACAAATACTACCTCAGCCATTTTAGAAGGCAAAAAAAAAAAAAAAACTTAAGAGGGGAGAAATGAATATTTGAAGGAAAATTGATCGCAAAGCAAAGATTCTAAAAATGTAATGATTTCTCTACAGAGGGGGGATGCATCTTGTCAAAAGCCTCTGCCACTATTTCAAAACTGGACCCCAAGAGGCTGCTCAGAATTGAACTCTGGGGCAGGCACTTCTCTTGGCCTCAAGCTGACTGAGACGAGGATGGGGTGTGGAGCACAGGACCGACAGGTGGACCCCGTGATCCTCAAGACACCTCCCCACGCAGCAGCACTTTTCCAAATGTTTTATTTTTGCAAAGTTGCAGATCTACAGAAAAATTCCACGAATAGTGCAATGAACTCCTTATACCTCCATCTAAACTGGCTGATTGTTCACATTTTTCCACATCTGCTTTATCTGCCGATAAAGAATATGTTTCCGTCTATTTTTATCAACAATTGAAAGTAAACTGCAGACGTCACAGCCTAAATGCTGTGGTTTTTATCTCTTTAGACCAAGGACATTATGAAATCACAACACAATTAGCAAACCCAGGAAATGTTATCATTGATACGTTTCATATTCAAATGTCAGCAGTTGTCACAATAATGTCTCTGTAGCAAAACGATGATTTTTCTTGACCCAAGCCTCAGAGCACTTATTAAAAGCAACTGTTTGCAGGATGCAGCCATGTCTGTCAGAGTACTCTGGACCACAGACAAACTTCCCCGAATTAATCAAGTAGAAAAGCAAAATATAATGATAACCAAGAATAATAAGCATCATCAGGTAAAGAATAATCTTTGACAATAGGGCACAGCAGCTGGGAGGGACTCTGAGCGCAGAGAGAGAGGATGACAAATCTTCAGCTCATGCCAGCTCTGGTCTTTGGCTCCTGGCCTAAGAAAACACAAGCCACATGCCCTGCAGCCTGACTGTGGAGTCCCCTCTGTCCTTGGGAGCTGGCAGAGTGGACCAGTCAGGCCACGGTGCAGAAAAGCAGGGGACCTGAGCTCACAGCCCTCAACCTCCTGAGTCACTCTGGAGAAGTCACACAGCTGCCATGGGCCTCAGTTTCCCCTCCCCGAGGGCCCTTAGAGCAATTACAGTGGGCGCCCAGCCTACACACAGGCTCTCTGGACGTAAAGTCCCCTCGCCTTCTGGCCCATTCTGACCCCTCGGCACTCCCAACTAGACCATGACACCCATCTCCCTGCTGAGGACTGGTTTCTTCTGCTTCCCTCCACGGTGTGCTCCCCACTGGCCACCTCCTCACCCTCTCCCACCCCATGCAGCCCCCCAACCACCCTCTCATCCATGGTCACCCTGAGCCGTGCAGAGTTCTCATTCAGGGTCCCTTGATCCTGGCCATTACTACTTCTCTAAGGATTGGAAAGCAGTAAAATATATTCACAGACCCTCCGCTCCCCAGTGCCCTTGGCGTGAAAACCACACTCCTGGGCCTGAATGAGGCCCTTCCTCATCTGGTCCCCACCTTCCCTTACCACCGATCCACTCCAACTCTCCCCACCCACCAAACCAACCGTCCGAGAGCAGCAACCCTGGCAGGTGGGTGAATTCTCTAGGGGACCGTTGAGGCCACGGAGGTTCAGAGAGGTTGAGGAACTTGCACAAGGTCACTCAGTTCAGGAGTGACAGACCAGGGCACAAATGAGTGAACTGCCTTCATTCTACATAAAAAGCAAAACATTTCATTCACGCTGCCTCTGGACAAGGCTGGAAAGAACCCTGACAGTGGTTGGAAGGGTGATGAGAATACAAATGCATGCCATTTTCTTGTTCTTTTCACAAGACGTTCATCATTTCATAGAGTTTTATGTTCACAGTGGGAAACTATTAATGACGAGAAATCAGCAGATATCAGTGATAAAGAGTCCCACAAGCATTTCACATTGCAGATACGCTACGTAGAGGTGATAAAGCTGGTGGCCTGATTTGAGCTGAGGACTCATCCAGCGTGGCTGGCACCAGGCGGGATTTCCCACCCGGCTCTGCCCAGGCAGAGGGACGCTGCCCTAGACAACACCTGCCCCATGCCGGCCAATCCTTGGCTGTCTCTGAACCTGGAAAAGGCTTTGGATTCAGGGCTCAGACTTCTTCTCTCCAATTAAAGCAACAGATGCTTCACAAGTCCCTTTAAAGAGGTTCAAAGGATAAGCATGTATTTACTTAATGATCATGTTGAATCCCACCAAGGCCCCTGTCCTCTCTGCACCTGTTTCCTCATCCATGTAAGAGATAGAAATACTGACATCCAGGGGGCCGGAACTGACATTCCTAATAGTGGTGAGGTACTCTGTTCCACAAACAATAAACGGCATCGTTATCATTTCTTGAGAACCTATTAAGCTCCAGATACTTTCCCATGCACTAAAGATACAGAGATGAACAAGGCAGTTCTGCCCTGGGGGTGAATGGATATGTAGTGGAAAGAAGAATTATAAATCCCTTCAGGGCTTGAACTTGACCTTGAGCACAGCAGGGAGCCATGGAGAGGTTTCTGCCAGGGAGGAAAAGGTTGGACACCTGTGCATTTCAGACCAGTTGCTCAGGGTCCTCACTGAGGGCTGCCTGGAAGGGACCTCCTGGGGGTAGAGACAGCGCTGAAGCTGTGTCTTCATCTGGTGAAGGAGAACAGGCCAGAGGCAAGCCACGGATAAGGACCCACACGGGACTTACAGCCCAAGTGCAAGGGACAGGGAAGAATTCCTAAAGCTTGAGTTAAGCTGTGTTACACATTTTGATCTATTTTTGAATCTCTCCAAACATTTGCCAGGCTCCTTATCACTCCTAGCTGCTGGGCTGTTTTACTGCAGGAACGAGAAGCACTGTGCCACGTGACCCTGACCCACTCGGAATGGGGCAGCGGGGCCAAGGAGAATAAAGGCTGGGAGAGACTACCTCCACATTTACAAAGGGGGAAACAGAGGCTCTCAGAGGTGGACTGATGGACTGACGTTTCCACTGAACATGCAAGACCAGGGATTTGAACACAGATCTGTCAGGTTCCAGGGCTTGCTTTGTGGTATCCCCTACAGGCTGAACCTCCTATCAGCATCCACAGTCTGGTGGCCAGAAGGAGTCAGAGCCTGTCAAAATGGTGGGCAGGGCAAAGTCCTTGCTGTCATGAACAGTGACCCCCGCCTGGACACCCACTGGCACCCTAAAACCACAAGGGTAACTTGGGGAGGGAGAGGGTGTCAGCAGTCAGACGCCAGGCTCCCTAAAGTGAAAAATATTTAGCAAACATTGATGTAGAGAAGAAGTGAGCTCCAGACTTGGAAGGGACATGTTAAAAGGCCATCTGGTGCCATTTCCCCATTGTACAGATGGGACGGAGAGCTGAGAGAGGAGGGTGTGTCTAATCCACATGCACACAGGGCAGCAGCATTGGAACCCCGACCCTTCTTACCCTGGTGTCATACTCAGCTTAGTGAAGGTTTATAAGCCACACCACCACCTGCTCCAGGAAGCCCTCCATGATCACCAAAATCGCTCCCCTGAAGGCTCGGGCCTCCCCAGGAAGCCTGTCGGTCAGATCCAGAATTGAGTCCTGGCTCCATCCCTTACTGCCTGTGGGACCTACATCAAGTCATGTCACCTGAGCTGAGGTTGTCCTGCCTCCTGAGGCTGTGGCACAGATTAAGTGAATTAAGGCAACCCCTTCCCGGGACTGACCCGCGGACCGACCCAGGACATGATAATGGCCGCATCTCTCCAAAATCAACGCCGCCACCCACATCGGGGTCACCAACCCCCTGGCGGCCTGGGAAGCACCTGATTCCATCGTGCCTCCGAGCCTCTCCTCCCCACCCCTGCCAGGCCTCCCCACCCCTGCCAGGCCGGGCCCCAGGGTGCCGAAGCCACCCCTCACCACCCCGCCCACTTCTGGTCCTGCCCCACTTCCAGGCAGTCACGCTGACTCCTCCCCTTCCACTTTATGCCCCGCCCCCTTTCCCCAGGGATGAAGAAACTACCACCGAGGAACCCAGTAGTGGGGAAGCCTTCAGAATGGGCTGTGGTGTTTATTAATTTTTTTTAAAGATCTTTTATTTATTTGAGAGAAAGAGAATGAGAGAAAGAGAGTATGAGAGGGGGGAGGGTCAGAGGGAGAAGCAGACTCCCCGCTCAGCGGGGAGCCCAGTGCAGGACTCGATCCTGGGACTCCAGGATCATGACCTGGGGCAAAGGCAGAGTCACATAACCAACTGAGCCACCCAGGCATCCCTGGACTGTGGTGTTTAAAAAGAAGGCCGGGTTACCAAGTTGGTACAGTGAGGCCTGGTAAAATATGAAATTTGCACACAAAAGTGCGGGAAGAAAAATAGACCAGAGGGTGCTTCTCAAACACGTTTTGCTTTTTTCGTGCAATGAAATCTTGTGGGGGCTGGGGGGTCCACACGGAGCTGCTGCTTCTGGAACAACCCGCTGCCCAAACCTGACTCCCAGGCTGCCCTCCCTGAACCAGCCCGCAACCATCCCCCATGTGTGGGTGAGTGCAAGTTCTCGTCCTGAGGCCCCAGGCTCCCCTACTCTGACCACTAAACGCCTCTGCCACCTCCACCACCTGCGAGGGCCTGGTTTCCTCCCGGCCTCCTGCACAGTGCTTGAGAGGAACATAAAGCACCCGCCTGGGGGGTACTCAATACAAACAACTGCGGAGAGGCCCATTGCACGCACCAGGCCAGGCAGCCCAGCCCAACGTGAGCCCTGCCCCATCCCCCACCACCTGCTCCCTGGCGTCCCAGAGACCCTCCCAAGTGCCATCGATGGGACAATACTGCAAAGCCACAAACCCACAGGACACCAGGCCCCTCTCACCCTCAGACACAGGCGTCTCCCAGACAGTGACCCTGCCCATTCTGCCAGGCAGAGAGCGAAGGCAAGGAAGTAGCCCAAGGGCAGCCCCAAGTCAGGCTCCTGGCCCCGGGCCCAAAAGCTGCAGCCAAACCAAGAGCTGCCATTTCTAAAAGCCTGCTCTCGGCCAGGCAATGTGCAGGGCATACCCATCTCAACCCATCCTCAAAACCTGTAAAACACAGAACGGTGCCATCCTCATTTGACAGATAAGGAACACCTTTGAAAGAAGTGAAGTCACTTGCCCATTGTTCACAGCTTATCAGTCAGGACTCGAACCCAGGTCCCTCTCACCCTAAGGCCACTTCCCAGCTGCCCGAGGAACTGTGTCAGTTTGTTTTCTATGCTCAGGACTTAGCAGCATGCCAGGCACACTCCCGGAAGGCACCCAAGCACATTTTTAGGGAGGAACAGCAAGGCTCACTGTGCCATCACCTTCCCAGAACAAAGCATATTGATAGCAAATTAAATACCACTGAATTAGCCTCAACACTTCCATAAAGCTATAGTTTCAAAATATTCCAGTTCATTAAAAGCTTCTAATATCAATAAAAAACCACCTACTTCAATTTCCCACCAAACACTCCCACAAACACAAACAATTTCTGATAAAATGGCTACTCACATTCAAAACCCACATCAGAAAACTCCCGTCAAATAGAGGGTTGGGAGTTGTTATCAACATTCACAAGAACGTGAGAAAACTTCCTCCTGAACATTCTGTGCCTATGGAGTTTTCTTTAGCCCTTCACTGTAAAATCTTACAGATGCTGAACGGGAGGGAAAATCTGAGGTGGGGACAAGCAACGGCAACTGATACTTGGGCTGCAAGAAAAGTAAAGCATCCTGGCGAGACCCACATCCTCTCCCATCAGACACAATGCAATATAACTCAACCAACATGCACCAAGTAATAATAACCACGGTCCCCACTCACACCACCATCCCTGTGTGCCACAAAGTGTTCCAAACTTTCCCAGGTATCTATTACTCCACAGCCCTAAGACATGGGTATTATTAGGGTCCCCATTTTAGTGTCCCAGCAGGAAGGGGTAGGTAACTTGGCCAAGGGGACCCAGTTAGCAAATAGGGATGTGAGCAGGTGGTCTGGCTCCAGTGTCCACGTCCTTACCTGCTCTTCTATGTAGCTCCCGGCAACAGGTGTTACACCAGGACCTGAGCGTAGAGCCCCAAGGGTGGCCGGGACACTGCCTCGCCCAAAGGAAGGTCAAAGTGACTACATTTATTGAGCAGCTAGCTAAGCCCCGGCAGTTGTGCATACCTGGGAGGGGAGAAGGCTGCCAGCCCCTGGGCGGCCACCAGGCATCAGGTGCTTTACACACATAATCCCAGGGCTCACAAGGTCCCGGAGAGACATGTGTTAGTCTCATCTCACAAGGACAAAATATCAGCTTAAAGGGAGTAAAGGATTCTCTCAAGTCCCTACCTTTGCTCTTTCAACTGCTACTTGCTGGCTCTTGGCAAACTCCCTGCTCCATTTTAGAATCTCCTCTTTATTGATGGGCAAAGTCCCCTGTGAAGAAGTCCCAGAAAAGGCCCCAGCTGTCAGGTGGTTTCTGTCCCGCCTCTGCTGAAATGAGTCACCAGGCTGACAACTAATCACACCACCAAGAACAGGCAGGGGCAGCCAGTGACTTTCAAGGAAACGTCGTTTGTGGTTTCCACATCCTTTCTACACCAGCCACTCAATGTGCCTAGGGCACTCTTCAACAAACACCGACCAAGCGCCTGCTGTGTGCACAAAGCTAGGGCGGAGTGGCCACAGAGCCTGTGTCCTAGCTCCTCTCAAGCAGGTGACCTTAGAAATGACGGGGCTAGGGTGGGGCTGAGTCAGGTAGGGAGAGACCAGGGCCTCCAAGAGGGACATAATTACAGAGCTGGGGTGCTTGGCCCAAGATGTGCTTACCACCAGGCTACTCCCTGCCAGGTTAGAACCAGCTGAGCCGGGGAGGAGGATGGTCAACAATGACCTCATCAGGTGTAGACATTTGCTGGCCCCGGGCTGGGCACGGAAGCCTCAGACATGACTCCCACATGGGTCCTGAGCTGCAGCCGGTGAGCAAAAAAGACTATGAAAGAGGACAGCCCCACAGTGTGGTCAGGGTGGTGACAGAGAGATGTGCAGGGCCCGGGGGCGGGGGGGTGGGGGCAAGCGCCCAAGGAGATGAGCCTGAGGCACCTAGAGAGGCAGCAGAAAGGCAGTGCTAGGAAGAGGGCACAGAAGCCCAGGGTCAGGAAGAAGGAAGGGAGCCTGGCAAGTTCAAGGAAGGCACAGGGTTCGCTAGGGAGGGGTCAGTGTCACAGAGGGTATGTTTGTGTCCCACCCAAATTCCTGTGTTGAAACCCGAATCCCCAGTGTGATCTTATTTGGAGATGGGGCCTTCAGGGGAGTGATTAGAGTGAGATGAGGTCATGAGGGTACGACCCTCAAGGTGGGGTTAGTGCCCTTATAAGACACAAAAGAGCTGGCTTTCTCCCTCTCCTGCCCCCTCAGGAGCACACAGTAAGTAGGCAGGAAGAGAGCTCACGTCGAAATAGGCCTGATCTTGGACTTCTCAGCCTCCAGAACAATGAGAAATACACTTCCAGCGTTTCGGCCCCCCAGTCTATGGTGTTTTTGTGATGGCAGCCTGAGCTAAGACAGTCGGAAAAGCAAGAGCATCAGGAGAGGTCACAGATGTGATGACAAGGAGGGTAGGCTTCATCCTGGGCCCCAGGGAACACGTTAAGCAGAGGAGTGATATAGCCAGGTGTAATTTCAGGAAAAGATCACCCTTTCTTGGTATGACTGCTGTTCTTTCCAAACACCCAATAACTCAAGAGCTGTAATGCAGAAGGAGTGGGCAGACAGGACCTGCAGCCCTCCTAGGAGGACCTGGGACCCTCAGGATCTGTCCACAGACTCAAGGTGAGGCAAGGGCTGGCCCTCATGGGGCTCTTCTTCCCACGTAGCTCAGCTCCGTCAGTGATGGTCCTGGAGGCTCCGGCTTCCCAGGCCCCAGACTGAGCAACGTGGGACTCTTGGGAGTTTGAGACCCCACAAAGAACCAAACGTGGTACCGACAGGTGGATGACAACAAATGGGCACAGGTGCCTGGGAAGGGATGGCGGCCAATGTCTAAAACAGAGCAGAACCATCAGCATGTCGGGGGCCTGGGAGGTGACACTGAGGATCTGGATTGCACACCCCATTCCAGGGAGCCCTGGTACTCCCTGAAGATGCTTGGGGGTCAGGGATCTACGGCGACAAATGTTTGATTCTATCTTTTCAGGTGTAATCATTTTAAACTACACAGATAGCATACGAACTCAAATGAGCCGCACACCAAATGTTAACCCTCTGGAGACCCCACTGCATGGACCTGAGCTGCCAGGTGAATACCCAGCTTTGCGAAGCCTCTCTCATCACCTCCAGTACAGGGCATCCTGAGATCGCAAGCCAAGTGACCGATCAAACCCTTACCAATTGCAAGTATGGTATTCAAGGATTCGCAAAGCACAGACTATTTCCACAACCATAACAAAAGCTTGGCAACACTGAGGATGCCACGGCTGTTAAGACCACAACTATCGCTCCCAATTTTTCATTTTGGAAGTTATATTCATCAAAGTGACCTTGCTGTTCTCACGCACTGACCTTATAGTAAGTGTTATGAATTTAAGCTCATAAAATACATGCAATAATAAACCATCATTTCCCTGTTTTTTATATTCAGGTATATTATGGTATAGCTGTTAAATTAAAAAAATTTTTTTTCATTTTACAGATGGGGAAACAAGTCCAGAGAGAGGTAAGGCTAGTGCGTTGTTCAGTGATTATCTGTGATCATCATCCCTGCTCACTGCACTTCGAGAGAGCAAACACCAAGTGCCCAGCACCCAGCAGGCCCTCCACACACACCCTGGGGAAGAAGGACCACTGCAAGGTGTTACAGCCGTAGGTGGGCAGCACATGAACCTGAGCCTGGGACTCCTGGCTCAGGGCTGGTTTTTACACTCTGCCACTTTCCCTCTTTCCTAGAAATGAAGTGACAGCCCACATCCATCACAAAGAGGGAGAGAATACCGTAGAGCAAGGCCAGGACATCTTCCTTCTTCCAAAGGAAACCACTAGAAGCCAAGCACCCTTCACCCTGAGCACCAACATGGGATGTGTGCATATTGGACAGAGATCTGCCCTCTAGGAACTGCCCTTAAGAAGCAAGGGTCTCCGCGCTCAGCTGTAGATTCAGGACAGCAGGGGTGATTCCTGCCTGCTGGAGGGAACCAGCCAGTTAACTATCTCAGTGATGACCCAAAAAACAGACTGTGTAACAAGGGATAAGTGGGGACCAGCCCTGCCTTCCCTGGTTCTCAGACTGGAGGGAGTATCAGAATTTTCCAGAGTTTGTTAAAAGCCAGGCTGCCAGGCTCCAACCCAGTGTTTCTGATCCAGTAGCTCAGGCTGGAGCCTGAGAAGGTGCATTTCTAAAATGCCCCCAGGGTATGCTGATGCTGCTGGTCCTGGACCCCACTTGGAGACCCATTGCCCTGGTCAGTTGCTTACACACTCTCCTCATTGTGGCTCGCTGAGGCAGATGTTCATGGAAGGTAGGAAGGGCAGGATGCAAACTTAGGAGTGGGGTGGGGGTGGGGAAGGCAGAGGAATGGGCATTCCAGGAAGTGGGGCGGCATGAGCAAATGCAAGGAAGCTGGAAACAGTGGGTGGGGAAGTCAGTAGCTCAGTCTGGCCAGGAAGTAAAGGTGAGAGTCTGGGTGATGGAGGATGAAATGGGAAGGACAAGTGGAGGTCTTGGATGTCGGGCTGACAAGAGAGGAGTTGAGCATCAGCTACAGGCCAGGCACTGTTTGCTGGTATTGCCTCCTAATGTCATTGCCTTGTGGTCAGAAAGTATACTTTGCATTATTTCTACCCTTTTTAATGTATTGAGGTTGTTTCATGGCTGAGCATATCTGTCCTAGAGAACAATCCATGTACAATTGAGAATACGTATCCTGATGTTGTTGGTAGGTCTAGTTGGTTTACATTGTTGCTCAAGTTTTCTATTTCCTTGTTGATCTTCTATCCAGTTGTTCTATCCATTATTGAAAGTGGAGTATTTAAGTATCCCACTATGTATTATTGAATTATGTATCTCTCCCTTCATTTCAGTCAGTTTTTGTTTCATGGATTTTGACGCTGTTGCAGGTGCATATGCTTTTATGATTGTTTATATCTTCCTGATGGATTGACCCATTTATTGTTATAAAATGTCCCTCTTTATCTCCATTTTTTTTAAAGATTTATTTATTTATTTATTTGAGACAGAATGAGAGAGAGAGAGCACATGAGAGGGGGGAGGGTCAGAGGGAGAAGCAGGCTCCCTGCCGCGCAGGGAGCCCGATGCGGGACTCGATCCAGGGACTCCAGGATCATGACCTGAGCCGAAGGCAGTCACTTAACCAACTGAGCCACCCAGGCGCCCTCTTTATCTCCATTTTTTAAGTCTATCTTATATAGTACCAGTCCAGCCACTCCAGTTTTCTTGTGGTTTTGCTCTTTGCATGATATATCTTTTTCCAACCTCTTACCTTCAAACTATTTTATCTTTGAATCCAAAGATGTGTGTCTCCTGTAGACAGCATATAGTTAGATCATTTTTCGTATGTTCTGATAATCTTTGCCTTTTGATTGGATTGTTTAACCCATTCACATTTAATGTTACTATTTGTATAGCTAAGTTCATGTCTGCCATTTTCCTGATTGTTTTCTATGTGTCTCATGTCTTTTTGGTCCTCTGCTCCTCCTTTACTGCATTCTTTTGCATTAAATGAATCAGACACAGTTTGCCATAAAGAGTAGAGCAAGAACTTCAAAAGGCTAATTATTTTGAATCCAGGTAGCAAAATTACCTCTCTGACAATTTTTAGTTTCTGAAATGGCTTGTTTTCTTCCTTTCTTTCCCTCTTTTTCCTTCCTTCCTTCCTTTTTTTTAAGAGAGAGAGAGAGTGCTTGCAAGCAGGAGGGGAAGGGACAGAGGGAGAGGGAGAGAGAGAATCTTAAGTAAGCTTCACGTCCAGCACAGAGCCCAATGCAGGACTCAATCTCTTGACCCTGAGATCATGACCTGAGCTGAAGTCAATAGCTGAACACTTAACTGACTGAGCCACCCAGGCACCCCTGGCTGGTTTTCAAATCAATCATGATTTTTTTCTCTCTAGTTCCAGCAAACAGGCGCACATCAATTATTTGTCCAATAGTCATGCGACACCATCTAAAGAAATGTCTACTACCAGCTTCCTGGGTTGGAGGATTTGAAGATACAACTTGACCTACCCACCAGGAGGGATGGGGCCATTCACAATGTGGGAATCACCTTCATGACATGGAGCAACTAAAGTGTGGTGAGAGCTCAGTGCTTCAACCCAAAGTGAGAAGGGGTAGTTGGAATTTACAACAAAGTCCACAGTATGGGTATTTTCAAATGCATGGCACTGCTCTTGCAGACCTGGCACTGACACTAACGAGGCTCTGGTGAACAGAGGGCCCTTGTGTACCTGTCACAATGGACAGTTAAGACCCCATCCCAAACTGATCCCTGCCTGAGTGACTTATGCCCCCAACTTCCTGGTGACTTGACCTCTTAGTTTCCCTACTAAGCCCTCTGGTTCATCAACAAACATGAAGGGAAGCTACAACTCAGGACCTTGTGAACTGCGCAATCTCAAATTCACCATCTATGTTGTCAACACCTGAGGTCTACGGCACCTGGCACCCCTCCCCCATCTTCCACCTGAAGCACCCCCAATTTCCAATATCCTACCCAGCAATAGGACTTGCTTGTGTCTCTGGTCTGAAGTGTCTTGCATTTGGGTTTAGTCACCTCTGTAGAAGTCTCAGGGGATCTAAAATGCCCAGGCAGTCATCAACTGGGCTCATCCTGGGTAATTCCAGGGAGAGGTAAATGTCAGTAAAGAACCCGTTTGCCTGAAGGTCTAAACAGATTAGGCACAATCTGTAGGCATCCAGGCCCTTGTTCGCAATAAGGTATCTGGTTGGCAAAAAGAACATCTAGCCCTCAGCCTGGAAGGACCCCAGACTTGCTGCAGGAACCCAATTACTGCCCGGCTCAATGAGCTCACTCACCCTGCTGCCCTGGCTCAGGAAGCCATTCTGCCAACTTCCGAAAAGAAGGCATGTCTTCCAAATGCATTATGAGGTGTCACTTTGAGGGAAAGGGAAAAAGCAGGACAATTTAACAAGAACTACAACCTTCAGTAAACAGGAGGTTTGTGATTCTGAAGAACAGCTTGCTAGTCTATCTGTTGTCCTGAACTGAAGGTGAGATGGTGAGATCCCTGGGTGCAGGGGAAGGAGACTATGAAGAAGCTAAGATGCTCCACAATGTCCTCTCTAGGCTAACATGGCCACCGGGGTGTTTCAGCCCGAGCACTGTGGTATCTAAGGCTCGCAGGGTAGTCACGAGAGGGAGCTGCTGCAGAGAGTGGAGTGAGGCTAGTTAAGGACAGAGCGGACCCGACACAAGCAACAGAGACAACCAACCACCTCCCTGATGGGGCCCCTCCCAGCACTGCCATTATCGGGATTATCGGGATCTGCGAGACTAAAGGCCCAAAATCTACTGACCACCTACTGTGCAGCCCACCCTTTGCCAGGCTCTGGGAAGCCTCCTGTGAATCAGATGGTATCTCAAGCCTCCCAGAACCTTCTGGAGCCTTCTGTCTAGAGGAAGAGCCAGATAAGTCACTGACAGCTGCAATTCCACGTCCAGGGCAGGGGCAGGGGGTGCTTAGGGCAGCAGGAGCCCCAAGAACATGCCTGACCTGGCCTGGGGAAGGGGGAGGGGGACATCAGGTAAGGTTTTCTGGAGGAAATAAGGCCGATGGTGGATCCTAAGCCAAGTGGAAGAGGTTCACCACGTGGATGAGGGCAGGAAAAGCGAATCGGCAAATCCGTCAGAAGGAACAGCATGTGCAGAAGCCTGGCTCCATCAGGAGCCGTGGGCACACGGTGCAGCTGGACACATGCACCACGGAAGGCGTTGGAAGAGAGGGAGGCAGGAGCAGGCCACACCATGCTAGCAAAATTGGGTTGAGCAGAAGCCCCTTTGGTCCATTCTTCTGCTTCCAGGCTATTCCTGTCTTAATCCAGCCCTGGTGACTTCATTCACTCAATCCGAACTTGTAGAGTAAGCAAACAGCTCTCTCCTGGGGGCCCAGGAAGAATGGAGGAGGTAACACCCCAGCCGGGCCACAGAGCAAGCAGGATGTCACAGGTGGGAGGTGGGGAGCCATTCTAGGCAGAAGGAACTGGCAAACAAGGATCTGGAAGAAAGAGCAGTGCTCAGCAGGCAGGTACAGTCTACTGGGGTAAATAATGGCAACTGAGTTGGGAGCAGGTAAGGGGGCTTTGAACGCCCAGCTAAGGTCTGCACACTTTTCATATGTAATCAGCAACTGTCCAAGTGCCCGGTGCAGGCCCACTACTGCCATTTCTACCTGCAACCTCAGGTAATTCACTCATTCTGCAACACTGAGGCAGTGCGGGCCCGATGAGGGTAGGAAAGAAAGACTCTCCCGCCCTCCATAAGCCACCCTGGGGCTCGTTTCTGCTTCTTTGGGAGCACACCCCACTCTGAACCTCCCACCCCAGCAGAGAGTACCATGCCAGGCACCTGCAGGTAGGTGTGCATGTGGAAAACAAGGACGACATTAGGGGACCCCTGCAAAACTGAAACAAAGCCCTCCCCAGACATCTATGTGGAACACAAGCACCTTGTGATGGGTCCAGGGGGTCACCCCCCCCCCACCCCCCACCCCGAGAAGGACACCAGAGCTCCCAGGGGTGAAGTGACTTGTCCCCCTAGTGGCTCCTGGCTGGATCGGGGATGAAAGGCAGATTCACTCCCAGGCCTGGTAGGAAGTAGTGGAGATGGGGTGCAAAGCAGAGGAGATGCGCACAGTAAGAGGGCGGTCGTGCCACACCCTAAGAAGCAGCTGCCCTAAACCAATCAGTTTGCCATTTTGCCCTCGACCAATCAGAGCTGGCCATCAGTTACCCTTGTCCAATCAGAGCTGGCTGATCAGCTGCTCTCACCCAATCAGAGCTGGCCATGGAGAAGCTGCTGGGATGGGACTCCGGCGTTCAGTAGCCACGGAAAATGCAGGTGAGGTTGCAAATTCCTCAGAGAATAGCAACAAAATCCTGATGTGGCTATTACATGCATTGGGATTACTAAGGCTAGAGCCATCAGATGGAGGTCTGTCTTCGTAGAGTGGCCCACTGCTCTTAGGAGTAGCCATCTCAGCAGCCATGCACCGGGCTAGGCGGAGATCCATCACTGCCGGCTCTCGTGGCAGGTACTGCGTCCACAGCGCCTCCTTCCTTAGATTCTTCAGAGAACAAGCACAGTCTCAGTGACTGACTGGGTTTGTGATTTATTTAGATTGTGTGGGTCTCTCCTTCCCCAGGATGAAAGCTGATGTGGGCAGGGACCTCGCCACACCTCTCCGTCATGGGGCCCTCGTTCCTTCCAGGGACACACAGGAAGCCCTCAAATATGCACTGTCATTGCTTATCATCAGACTGAGCTTCTTGTTTACAGAGGAGGAATCTGAAGCACAACAAAATTTAATTAACTTGCCGAGGGCCATGCACTTCATAGAAGGCAGAACCACGGCCCCCTGGAGCCCGGCCCCTGCCCTCAAGGAGGCGAGAATCTAGAGCAGCGCTGCCCAAAAGAAATACAATGGGAACCCCACCCGCAATTTTTAATTTTTTAATTTTCTAGTTGCCACATTAAAAAATAAAAAGAGGGCGCCTGGGTGGCTCAGTTGGTTAAGCGACTGCCTTCGGCTCAGGTCATGATCCTGGAGTCCCGGGATCAAGTCCCGCATCGGGCTCCCTGCTCGGCAGGGAGTCTGCTTCTCCCTCTGACCCTCCCCCCTCTCATGTGCTCGCTCTCTCTCATTCTCTCTGTCTCAAATAAATAAATGAAATCTTTTAAAAATAAATAAATAAATAAAATAAAAAGAAACAAATGAAACGTATTTCACATTTCATTTGGCCCAACAGATCCAAAAGAGTATCATTTTACTGTGTAGTCAATGTTAACATTTTTTCCTGCGATCTTTTTCACTCTCCAGTTGATACAAAGTCTTAGAAATCCAGTGTGTATTTTTCACTCACCAGCCCAGGTCGATTCAGAGGAGCCACATTTCAGGGCTCAATGGTGCTGAGGGGCGGCGAGGGGACGGGAGCTCGGCTCCAGGAGCCCCCTGCCCACCTCTGGGCAAGCAAGCATAGACGTCACCCAGCACATGGAGACTCATTCACGATCACTATGACCACATCTCCAACTACCACCAGCAGCAGCACCGGTTACAAACACCTACTGCTCACCAACACGCCCCTGGGCGGTCTGCACAGGTTTTTTTCTGAACTTGCACCAACCCAAGAGCTAGGGACCCTGGCTGGTCTTCACATTGACTGAAAAAGGAAGTGAGGCTCAGAAAGATTAAGAGATGTGCTCTAGGTCACGGAGCTAACAAGGTGCAATTGGGAAGTCGAGTTACATCTGACTCCAAGCAACAACAGCAATTATTTATTGAGCACCTGCTGTGTGCCAATATCCTGTGTTGAAAGATGAGCGCAAACACACCAGGCAAGGTTCCTGCCCTCCTGGTGCTTTTGCCCTAGCTTTTGGGGGATGGCAGAATGATAGTAGACAAGGAAAACCCCCTTCGGATGGTGATGATTTCAAGAGAAAACAGATTGCAGTAGGGGAGAATCAACAGCAGAGGGGAGGTGGGCATCTACCTGGGGTGCACAGGGAAGACCTCTGCGAGGAGGAGAAATTTAAGCCGAGACGTGAAGGATGAGAAGACCACAGTTCTGGCGAGGGCAGGGAAGAGCGTGCCAGACAGCAAGCAGCAAACACAAACCTCCAAGCAGGAAGAGTCCCGCATGTTCCAGGAACCAACAGAAAGGCAGCCGGGCTCCCATGCCTGAAGCCTCTCTGGAGCAAGCGGGTTGGCCCCCCTGCCATTCCTCCTGCCTCAGGACACTCCCACACCCCGGCTTGGAAAATGAAAAGCCAACAAACCATTCTCCAGATGTCAAGAACAAGTCAAGGCTGGAAGCTCCCAGCACAGCACCTGGCATGGAGTCCGCATCCAGGAGCATCTGCTGAGTGGCTGAATGATGCATGGGCAGTGAGAGGAGGGCCTGGAAGTGCCAGAAGGGAATCTGGGCAGCAGGGGCCCCAGCAAGAACATTTTAACACTTCATAAGCCTTGCTTCAAACACTACGCACACCAGCCAAAACGTGGAAACCACCGAAACATCCATCAAGAGATGAGTGGATAATACAGTGCAGCCTATCCCCACGATGAAATATTACTCACCCATAAAAAGTACTACAGCACTGATACCCAATACAACCTGGGGGAACCTTGAGGACATGATGCTGAGTCAAAGGAGCCAGTCACAAGAGGCTACATGTAAGAGGATTCCACTGTTACGAAATGTCCAGAATGGGCAAATCCTTAGAGACGCAATGCAGACCGGTGGTTGCCAAGGGCTGAGGGAGGGGGGAATGGGGAGGAACTGCTTAACGGGGACAAGGCTTTCATCGCAGGAGATGAAAATGTTTTGGAACTAGAAAGAGGCTGTGGTTGCTCGACGTTGCAAATGCGCTATATGCCACTGAGTGGTGCACTTTAAAATGGTTCATCTTAGGGTGTGTGAATTTCACCTCAATTTTTAAAAAGCAGGGGTGGGGGGGGGGGGGGGAGACTTGTTTCAACAGAAAAGTCAGATTGTGACCCCACTACCGATAGCTTGGGATCCTCACAGGCTGCCTGTCCTGCAAAGGAAGCAGGACACCCCTCGGTGGTATGTCGCACCCCTCCAGCTCTGAGGAAGGGACCAGGGGTCAGTCCAGGGCTCCCAAATCAAAATGCAGCCGAGGTGGAGGCGCTGGGGCCAGGAGGCCAAGCCAGCACGTCCCCTGACCTGGCACACACAAGGGCATTACTGCCACATGGGCAGCCCTTGGCAGTCTCGGGACGGTCGCATACAGAACCTCCTTTCATTCCCTAGAGTGGCCCTTCAGCCAAGTCTGGGCCCTGGGGCAGAAAGCACAGCAGGAGTCCACATCCACCCAGCATCTGGGTCCTCTGAGGTCCAGGCGGGGGCTTCAGGACATGTGACGGGTCCTGAGGATACTTTCAGGACCTGGCAAGGATAAAGGGGACACCACGGGCCTCACAGAGAGGACGGACCTAACACCCCGTTAAGGTGTGGCTGCTCGAGGGAACAGCATCGTAGCCACTGTCCACCGCGTGAGGCTGGGCCTTCACCTCTGCTCTTTATTTCATCCCCTTACCCATGTGGTCTGCAGGGACAGGGACCTAGGGCTGTCCCTGTTTCACAGAGGAGGACACAGGCTCGTCCACCATCAGCTGGCAAATGTCAGAGCCAGCATTTGAACCCAAAGCTGCCGCCAAAAGCCTCCTGCGCTAAATTATGATGACAATGACATTTGCTTTTTTCCTACAAAACTCCTACAAGGCAGCCTGGGGTCGTGGTTAAGAGTGTGGACTGCCAGTTTGGGATGACGGGAAAGTTCTGGACTTGGATGGGGACGGCTGCACAACAATGTGAACATACTTACTGCTACTGACCAGTACACTTAAATGTGCTTAACGGGATAACCATTATTAAATATTACATATATATGTAGCACAAAGATATTTTAAGAAATGATCAGGTACCAGGTCATTAAGAAATTGTCAATAGGGGCACCTGGGTGTTCCGTTGGTTAAGCATCCAACTCTCGATTTTGGCTCAGGTCATGATCTCAGGGTCGTGGGCTAGAGCCCTACATCAGCTCCACACTCAGCGGGGAGTCGGCTTGAGATTCTCTCTCTCTCCCTCTCCCTCTGCCCCTCTTTCACCCCGTGCATGCAAGCTCTCTCTCTCTGTCTCTCTGAAATAAATAAATCTTAAAAAAAAAAATGGTCAGTAAATTTTTAAAAATAGATATCATACAGACCATATTCTCTAAACATGGGAAAATTCAATTAGAAGCTAATTAAAAATACATAAATCCCCCCCCAAAAAAGTAATAATGTGGGCTGCTTGGGTGCAGATCCCTGCTCCCCACTTACCAGCTCTGTGACCCTGCGGCAGGCTTCAGAGGTTGTCTGTACCCATCTGTAAAGTGAGAAACACAAGGCACCTCCCTCTGGGCTTGCGTCCAGAACTGAATGAACCCAAATCAGGGACAGCGCAGACCAGGGTGCGGCAAACTCCGGCTGCAAAAGGCCAGGTAGTGAGGGTTTCTAGCTTTACAGGTACCGGCCACAGCTGCGCCACTCTGTCAACACGGCAGGAAAGCAGCCACAGACAACAGGTGTGCCAATGGGCAGGGCTGGGTGCCAATAAAACTTTATTTACAGAAGCAGGTGGCTGGCTGATAGGACCGCAGCTTGCCGACCCCTGGCATACACCCTGGCCCTTGGTAGGTGCTTAACAAATGTTAACTGCTACAATCAAGAAAAATGGCATTTATCTCAATTCATTTCTAGAGATGAATGAGAGGTAAAATACTTCCTGTTGCAGTTCCAAAAATAAATACTAATAGGAAGGCAAGAGCAGAACCTCAGTGCCCGCCCTCACTCTGCTGCTTTCGGGTCATGCTGGACCAGCCCCGGCCACTCTCTGCAAGCTCTTCCCCTGCTATCTCCTACAGGAAGGGGCTCCTAATCCCTGCCTCACAGCCTGAGGCTCCCAGCAAACCCCCCTCCCTCCTCCCCCTCCCTCCCCCCCCCTCCCGCCTCCTTGTTCCTGCCCCTCCCCCACTGGCCCATGGTCTCTGGGCTTTCCACCTGGCCTTGGAAAGGCTAGAGCAAAGAAAACATTTTCTGACAGTGTTCAGGGCTAGAGGGACAATGACAAGCAAGGTCCCACCGCTGGCTGGCCCTGGAGTCCTTTCCTGAGCCTCAGATCACAGCAACACGAATGGTTTCTACTGGCTTCAAGGTAACAGATTTCCATCAAAAGCACTGAGAAGCCTCCTCTGATTGATTCCTCACATGGGCCCTGTAGGAAGGTTGACTTTCCATTTCAGGGATCAGCATGTTCCATGGAGCAACACCTAAGTTCTAGAGCGTGGGACCCCCGCTGGCGAGTTCCGCCTCTGCCTCCCTCCACCTCCACCTCCAGGCTCAGTCCCTGCCTGTCAGGTATTCACATAAGCCCTTCCCTAGAGAGGTGCTCGGCAGCTTCAGCAAGAGAATTCCAGCAGGAGTGGGAGGTTAAGCAACAATAGCTCTATTCCTCATGTGAGCATCCCAAGAAAAGGAACCGGGGCATCGAGCGGTTAAGTGCCTTGCCCAAGGCTGCGCAGCCAGGAGGGTCTGAGCTGGTCCTCAGCGCAGCCCCTCTGACCCAGCCCTATTCCAGCCCTGTTCCTTCACGGCTCAGCTCACCTAGCTGGTGCTGATGGTTTGTTCCTTTAAGGGGGTTAAGAGTCTTCTTAGGAACTGGGTGGAAATCACTGTCACCGCTGAGCAGGAAAGAAGCTCAGATGGCAGAAGCATCAAAGGAGCTGCTCGGGGCAGGTGGGTGGCCTTTATTAGGGCACCATGAGCTCAGGACTCCTGCCTGCATCCCTCAGCACCTTCTCACACAAATGTGCACAACTCTCATTAGCCAACACGCACCCACTCCCTCCGTCTCTCACTCCCATTTATGGAATATTTAGCATATTGGCTTGCTGTTGTCAGCTGGGGAGGGACACGGAGGGCCTCTAACTGGGGTGGCTGCTCTGGGACAAAACCGAAGGACTGATTTTTGAACCACACACTCCCTCAACATCATGACCACTTACTCAGTGATGCCAGTGCCCAGAGCCCACACTCTGATGCCCATACCAGCCCGGCCAGAGGACCACTGCCCCCAGTCGTACAGGAAATGGAGGCTCAGAAAGGTTAATCCTGTGGCCTGAGATCACACAGCCTTAAGGAACAGGACAAAGGTGAATCGACTTCAGGAGCCCCCACAAGTCAACTCAAACACCCCAAGGAGACCAAGCGAGGAGCCCCAGAACACGGCGCAGTCATCCACAATCTTTCTGAGGGAGACACCCCGTTTTGGTTACAAAGCCCAGGTGGGAGGCACTTCCTCAGCCCCAGCTGGGGGAGGCGCAGGGCCCCAGTGGATGTCAGGCAGCCTGGCTCCAGAGCCTGCAGAGAGGCAGGTCCCATTCTCATGCTGACAGACACCTTGCTCTGCAATTATTCCTTCTGCCACTCATCTCCCGGCCCCAACAGACCCTTGACACTAACAGAGTGGGGCCTCCATCCTGCCTCCTCATTGTGAAATCCTCCAGCCAGGCTAAGGAGACTGTCAAGCTCTGTCCCTCCCTATGCATGTCCCTCTTATAGCACCTGGCATGATCGCTGTTGGGCATGACCGCCTCCCCAGGAGGGTGGAGCCCCCGTCCAAGCAGGGCTCCCCCTCAGACCTCACTGTGACTCCACTCTCCGGTGGGCAAGGTCTGCTTAAGGAAAAACTACACACATATGAAAGTATACATGGATATATGTTCTAAAAGAGCACAGACCAGAGAACCCACAATCTGTTCAGCAAAGTCAGGAAACACCACCAAGACGTCACAGGAGACCTGGGCCTTCACATATGAATAGGAGTTCTCCAGGCAGACAAGAGAGGGGCACATTTCCCAGGAAAACTGAAAACGTGGGGAGAAGCCTAGGTGTGAAGACAGGTCCAGGGAACACAGAGGTAGCACATGAGGCTGAGACAGTGGGACAGCGAGAGAGGTGGGCCAGGGAAGCCAGGATGTGAAGAACCATGTGAGGTCACCGAGGCAAGTGGGAGCTAAGGATGGTTTGTGAAGGACAATGGCAACGATCGCATTTGTTGGGCCCGCGCTCTCAAGGTGGGAGTTACCCCCAAGCTCTGGAGAGATGCTCAGCATTACAGACCACGTGCAAGAGTCTCAACAACAAACACTTCCCAATCATGCCCTGTCTGGAAGACCTCTCTTAGAGTGAGCAGATCTCCTGGAAGTCGCCCTGCTGGGCAAGCATCAGAGAGGGGTCCTGACCACCCCATGCCATCCCCAAACGTCTTTGCCCATCTGGGCTCATGGAAGTGCCACCCACCTGCCGAAGGTCTGGAGGAGAAGCCAGACTCACCCTACACTGGCCGGTCACTCAGTTAGCAGGGAGGGCCCCCCTCCGGTGGGATATTTACTGTGATCAGAGCCCTGTGTGGAGGGTTGAGGCTGCCCCTGCCCTTCCAAATCTCATCTGGCCTGGGAGGCTGAGACCATCAGACAGGACAACAATGTGTCCCGCTCTGCCATACAAGGAAACTCAGACGGGGCAAGGGGTTCTTCCTGACCTTCGTGGAGAAGGAGCTGGCCAGTTGAAGGAAGGGCGTTCCCAGAGAGGGACCAGCGCAAGCAAAGGCCAAGGACAGTGTGCCCATGAGTGTGCGTGGAAAGGGTGGGGGTGGCGCAGGACCATTGGTTAGATACAGTATCTCTCGAGTCTGAAGAGCCGGGCAGAGGCGGGCAGAGAGCCTGGGCCGGCCAAGCCATCAGAAGAAATGCAGACTACGGTGTGTGGGGAGGGGTGGTGGTGTAGGGGTGGTGTGTGTGGGAGGGGGGCATGCTTCTATGGCGAAAGACTCCAGCCTGGCAAGTGGCCTCCATCAGGGATGACGAGGCCGGATCCTCAAGAGCCCGCAGCAGGGAGGGTGGTGATGGAGTGAGGGGGCAGGGGGCTGGTGACGAGGGCACGTGCACTAACGCAGGCCCATAGGCCGGGGCCTGAACGCAGGGTGTCCAGGCAAGGTGCCCCGCCCCGCGGAACCAATCCCTGTGCGCCATCTCCCCAGGCTGCGTGCGTCCAGGGCGCTCTGGCGGGGCAGCAGGGTGGGTACCAGCCTTTCTTCCCAGCGCTTCAGCCTCCTCCCGGAGCCCACGTGGGCGGAGCAGCGCGGGATGTGCGTGGCAGGGGCCGCCTCGGCGGGTGCTGTGCGTGGGGCGGGGGTGCAGGCAGGGCGGCCTCGCCCTCCTGGCCCCCCGCCGCCCCGGAGCGGCCCTGGGCTCCAACCTCTGTGCCACCTCGGCAGGGACCTGGGGGGGACCCTGACTTACTCAGAGGCTAGGACTCCGAGGGAACCGGCCGGCCACGCCCCCCGCGCCACTCCCTGGAGGCAGCCGGTGGGTCCCCCTCCCCCTCCTTGGCTCGGGGGCGGAATGGGGAGGAGTGGAAATGGGGGTGGCGTGAGGGAGAGAGGGGAACTGGGGGCAGAACGGGGAGGGGGCCTATGAAGGGAGGCGACGCAGAGTCCTCCTGCTGGGAGACACTGCAGGGGAATTTGGAGGGGAATGGGGGATGGGAACGGAAGGGTGGGGGACCACAGAGGTGAGACGAGAGAGCGGCAGGGGATCTGGAGGGGCGAGAAAGCTGGAAGAGGGGGAGGTGGGCTATGGGGCGGGGCGGCACCGGTCACCGTGTCCCCTGCCGCGGGGTCCGCCCATCGGTCGCTGGGTCCGCGGGTCCCCTTCGGCTAGGGCGCGCCTCCCGTCCCCTCCCCTCCCCGCCCGGCGCACCTGTACCCACCTGCTCGGCGCTCAGGCCCGAGCCGGGCAGCAGCTGCGGACGTAGCGAGCGCAGCCCCGCGCCGCATCCTCCGGCCGCCCCCTCCCCGCCCCGAGCTTACGTTGCCGCCGCCCCCGCCTTAAAAAGGACAAAACGGAACAGAAAAAGGTTGCGTGCAAAAAAAAAAAAAAAAGAGAGAGAGAGAGAAAGAAAGAAAAATCGTAAGAAGCAACCGAGGAAGACGGACAGATGCACGCGCGGCTCGGCGGGCGGAGGTCGAGGTGCGGCGGCGCCGGTGACGGCGCTCGGGGCAGCCGGCAGGCGCGTGCAGCACGCTCCCGGCTGCAGCTCCTGCGACCGCCGGGCGCCCGGCTCGCGGCGCGGCCCCGCCCCTCCCCGGGTCGCCCCTCCGATTGGCCCGTCCTCCTGCCAGTCAGGGGGAAGGCGATGCGCTCGCCCCGCCCCCGCCCGGGGCCGAGGCCCGGAGCGGTTCCGCGGCAGCCAGAGGAGGTGCGGGGAGGCCTGAGCGTGCGCACTTGGCCTCGCGGCCAGCGCCGGGAAGGGCCAGGGTCCCGCGGCCGAGCGCCCCGTGGCGCCCGGGGTCGTGGCGCCCGCTGGGTCGGAGCGGCCCTGGGGAGGAGTTTGCCGGCTCCAGTAAGGGCTAAAGGCCCCAGGAGGCCCATCCCTGCCCTCACCTGGGACTGTGGCCATCCTAGGCCATCGGTGGTCAGGGAAGACGCAACTGCCGACGGTCCTGTATTCTCCCCTTTGTGCCGACGGAAATCTCAGGGTCACAGGTTAACGGAAATGTTGAAAGCGACACAGCTAGCAAGTGGCAGAGCTAGGAGTCTTACCACGAGGGAAAAATCACCCTGTCACCAAAAATAGTGGAAGGAATGATGTGATGTCCAGTGGAGGCTTGAAGGGAGGGTAGGATTTAGCAAGGCAAAGATCCGTTCATTCGGTCCCGTTCCACAAATATTTATTGGGCACCTACTATGTACCAGGGAGCCTTTAAGACCTAGGGATACCGCAGTGAACAGAAAGAAGGCCCCCGCCCTCCTGGAGAGCTTATATTCCAGCAAAGAAAAGAAAGGGAAGAGCATTCGCATAAGCAGCTTGATTGGAGGAAAGTGTGGCATATTGGAGAATCTAAAGAAGAGGGGCATCTCTGAGCTACAGAGAGGTGAGGAGGAGAATGGCAAGGATGGAGATGGGCAGGTGGGCAGAGGCCAGGACGTGTAAGATCTGTAGGCTGTGGGGAAAGACTTTGGAGTTGATCCTGAGACTCTCACCAGGAAAGGTGGTCTGTGGGACCACTGTCGGATGTGCGTATTTTAAATGTCCTGGTCTGCTGCTTCTGCCTCTCAGCAGAGAGGCACCGCATGGACAGTACCCAGCTCAGGACCACCCAAAAGACAGGTACCATCCCTTTCTCTTCACTAGGGATGAGGAGGCCCTGGGGCCCAGAACACACAGCAAGCCGCAGCGTGGGAACCAAGAGTCCGACTGTCTCCAGAGCAGCCTTCCAAGTACCGTGGTACCTGTCGTGTGTGCCGAGGCCTCGAAGCTGCCATCCCCTCCACAGGCCATCCACGTTTGAGGGTCTTGGGGAAGGGGCGCCTGTCACTTTCCAGATGGGGAGGAGAGCAGCAGTGACTGCCTGTTAACCCGCCTCTGCTGGAGCCAGGCTGTCTGGGGGGGGCGGGTCCCGGTTTGGCCACTTACTAGCTGGTTGGCCTTAGGCAAGTTATTGACCCTTTGCTTTCCTCAGTTTCTTTATCTGTAAAATGGAGCTTAAAATAGTAACAACCTCATGGGTTTGGGTGGGGATTAAATGAGTTAGTATGTATGTATCTGTGTTACTTTCTGAAGGCTGCCACATTACCATAGACCAGGAAGCTTAAAACAACAGAAATTTGTGCTCTCGTGATATTGTAGGGCAAAAGTCCCAAGTCCAGCGATTGGCAGGGGCGTGTTCCCTCTAGAAGCTCTGAGGGGAAATTCTTCCCTGCCTCCCTCAGCTTCTAGGGACTCCAGGTGCTCCTGGACTTGTGGCCACATCACTCAGATCTCTGCTTCTGCCTTCACAAGGCCCTCTCCTCTGTCTGTGCATCCTCTTTTATTTATTTATTTACTTTAATTTTTTTCATGTATTTATCTTTGAGAGAGAGAGCACAAGCATGGGAGTGGAGTGGGGTGCAGGGAGGAGGACAGAGAGAGAAGGAGAGAGAGAATCCCAAGCAGGTTCCACACCCAGCGTGGAGCCTGACGTGGAGCTCGATCTCACAACCCTGGGATCATGACCTGCGCCAAAATCAACAGCTGGACGCCTAACCGACTGAACCACCCAGGTGCTCCTACGCCTCCTCTTTTATAAAGACTCTGGTCTGTGGATTTAGGACCCACTGAGCTAATCCAGGATTATCTCACCTCAAGATCCTTAACTTGGGCGCCTGGGTGGCTCAGTTGGTTAAGCGACTGCCTTCGGCTCAGGTCATGATCCTGGAGTCCCGGGATCGAGTCCCGCATCGGGCTCCCTGCTCGGCAGGGAGTCTGCTTCTCCCTCTGACCTTCCTCCCTCTCACGCTCTCTGTCTCTCATTCTCTCTCTCTCAAATAAATAAATAAAATCTTTAAAAAAAAAAAAAAGATTAACTTAATCAGATCTACAAAGACCCTTTTCCCAAATAAGACCACATTTATACGTTCCAGGATGTTGTTATAAATTATAGAATTATTTAACTACAATTGTAATTGTTCCGATCGAGGAGGGGGGAAGGTACTAGGAGATCGCATCATGTGGAACTTGGCTTGATCTGAGGGCCTGGCCTTCCCTGAGGAAGTCCGTCCTGAGTATTAGCTAGCTGGACAAAGAGGAAGAGAGAATACTCCAGAGAGAGCAAGCAGTGGTAGCATGAGGGCCCTGAGTTTGGACTTAACCTTCCAGTGGGAAGGGGGCCATCAAGGGTTCTTGAGGAAGGGCATGAGTGACAGGATTAAAGGAGGCGTGGTCACGTGCAGAAGGGCGGGCAGGCCCCACCAGCCCCATCGGTGATTCCACAGACATAGATGGGCAACCACTGCACATCGGTACTTTGCCCAGGCAGCAGGGACATGGCCTGGAAACAGCTCGTCTCTCCCCAGTGGCTCATGGGTCAGTGGGAGAGACCACAGTGGATCATTAAGATGGGGTAGTCCAGGCAATAGGAGTGTAGGGGAAGGAACTCCTAGGACCACTTCAGGGAGTCAGGAAAGGCTTCCTGGAGGAGGAGACCCTTGCACTGAGGTAAGACAAGGCGGGGAGGAAGCAGGCCTTCCAGGCAGAGGGAACAGCAGGTGCGGCGGGACGGTGGAGGCATCGAAGACTGAGACATGGATTTCAGGCCTACTGCCCCGTAGGCTGCACACAAGGTTAAGAGGCTGGCAAGGACCCTGGAAGCCCCACTGGGACTTCGGGTCATTAAGGAATTTGGAACAGACCACCGGAGCTGGTTGGCAATCTCTAGGATTTGCATGGAGGCTGGGTAGGAAGGTAGAGGTGAGAGACTATTGAATTGGTTGAGATGAGGGAGGTTGAAGGTCAGGACCAGGGCAGTTTGAGCTATGGTCCCGGGAGGACAGGTCAGGTAGCACCCCCACCCCCGACTAGGTGGTTGAAACTGATCTAACTTGTAAGACTAGCCTTCTGGGTGGTGGGCTGTGCTGGGGGAGGGGTAGTAATAAGAATGAGCTGGTCAAGCTTGGTCTGACAGGTACTGATGCAGGCATTCTGTGAGCATCAACCTATTTACACAACCACCCTAGGTACAGAGAGGTTAGCTAACTTGCCCAAGAGCGCACCGCACTCTCCCTCCCCAGAGCTAGGCAGAGCACTGGCTGGAGCCTAGCTCTGGGGATAAAGAAACCATCACATTGTTAATATCGACTCACATTTACGGAGCACGTACTGTGTGCCAGGCACTGTCTGAGCTCCATACAAATTAATTCATTTTAATCCCTCCTTAGCCTTAGATGCTGAGAAATGTACACGTTCAACAATTTACCTCAGGTCCCCAGCTGGTGAGTGGCTGAGGTGAGCCACTCCGGGCTCCGGTGAGCCCTGCCGGGCTCCCACAGTGACAGACACCACCCCGGCACTCCGCATCTCCTAAGTAGCAGAAAACCCCCCTACTGCTGAGGAGACGCTCGGGAAGGCTCCGGTGTCCCCCTGAGGCCGAGGGGCACAGAAGAACCAGTGCTGGGGGAGGGGTGGGGAGCCCCAGGCTCTGCTGCGGGCTCGGCCACAAATCAGCTGTGTCCCTGGGACAAGTCCCCTCAGTGCTCTGAGCCTTGGGCTCCTCCCTATCCAATAGAAACCGTGCCGCCCCCCACACTTGCCGGACACTCTGGGATGTGAGTCCTGGTTCCACCGTTTGCTCCCACCATCACCATCTGAGTGCTGGGAAGAAGAGAACATACTTCACGGGCAGGCCAGGCTGTTAAAGCAGACCACAGTTGTGACCCACCTAAAGCAGCTGGGCCACTAATGCGCGCAGTGGGTGAACACTGCTGGTATTCAGAGCAGAAAAGCCTACTTCCCTCCATCCCTGCAAGCGCTGTATTCCCGTGTTCTGAATGAGATAACGGAGACTCAGACAAAAGGATCTGGAAACTCCAGCCAGGTCTCGGGCCCCAAGCCCACACTGTCATCAGTCCACTTTCAGATCCTAAAGGATGATGGTGGGAATTACAATGCATTAAACACCTGCATGATTCCATTTATAGAACTTTATCAAAATGGCAGAATCCTAGAAAGAGAGGACTGATTCATGCTACCAGGAGTTGGGGAGGGGGAGGGAGGCGGCTGTGGCTGTAAAGGGGTAGCAGGAGGGGTCCTCGTGTGCAGCGGGTCTGTGTCCTGCATGGGGTGGTGCACACAGCAGTCTGCACATGCGGTAGGATTGCGTGGAACTTGCGTGGTGCACACACACACACAAGAGTTCAGGTAAAGCCACGGGAATCCGAATAAGGCAGGTGCATCGTATCGATGTTAGGTGCCTGGTTTGTGACATTGTGCTATAGGTTTGCAAGGTGTTACCTTTGGGGGAAACCAGGTGAAGGGTATACTGGTCCTGCATTATTCCTTACAACTGCATATGAGTGTCCGATAATCTCAATACAAAGGGTTTCTAAAGACAGTGATGACCGGGAAGGTAGCTAGCTGCCCCAGGCGCCTGTGTGGGACAGGGCTGTCCCTGGGGCAGGGGGATGGGCACTGAGGGCCTGTAGATTTTCCCCCAGAAACAACAGGGAGCAGCCATGAGGGGTGGGAGGCAGGCAGAGGGCCCAAGGTCTCCATCACTGTCCCTGCAGGAGAGTCCGGCCTCCTGGGACGCAGGGTCCCCACACCAGGACTCGTTCTTTCTTCTCCCCGCCCCCTCGCAATGAAAACAGCTTTCTGTGGGCTATATCTGGTTCTATGAATAATACATGCTTATTGTAAAGAATTCAGACAGTATAGGCAGATATAAAGAAGGTGACCTTGAATCTCGCCACACCAGGGTGACCCCCAGGAGCATCGGGGTGACCAGGGCTCCGTGGTCATTTACATGAATGGGCATAATCGAAACACAATATTTTATTATGGATGCTTCCCCCTTCCCATTCCCATATCACATCCCCCATGTAGTGAGGTAGCCCATGATAACAAACTCACTTGTTTTGGTTCACATTTTTCTCTCTAGACATATGGAAGTCTATACTATATACACACACCCATACAGGGCTTTGGGGGTCATTGTTTTACAAAATGAATCCATCATATAATCACATTTATTTGCTTCTTACTCTTCACGCTCGCCAACACCTGCTGAAATCCCCGCCAGCACCTAGAGGGAACTAGCTTCGTTCTTTGAAAGGCTGATGACACCCCACCATGTGAGCATCCCCTTCGCCCCCGCCAGCTGAGAACCAGCTGAGCGGTAAATATCCTGGCCAGTATCAGTATTTTTATTTCCACAGATGAATTCCCAGGAGGGGCATTGCTGGTTTGAAGGCATACACTTTTATTTTAATTGATGCTGACAGATCACCTTCCCAGGACTCTGTGACATGTCACCCTTCTGCCCCAGTACACGAATTCCTCATCATCAGCCGATGCCTCGGCACTGGGGACGTTGCCGCCCTTATGGGTGCGAAGTGATATGTCCTTGTGATTTTAGTGTGCATCTCCTTGCCTCCTGGGAAACTGAGGAGAACGTGAATATATATGTGCCTTTAGACGTGCTCTTTTGAAAATTGTCTTCATACCCTTTGTCCATTTGTAGTTGGGGCTTTTTCTTTAGTCCGTTTGTTGGGGGGAAGGGGTTGTTTCCAGGTTGTTTTTTTTTTAATTTATTGAAGTATAGTTGACATACAATGTCCTATGAGTGTCACGTGTATAACCTAGGGATTCGGCAATTCTACACATTAGCGGGTGCCTGCCACAGTGAGTGTAATCTCCATTCAGCAGTATCACAGGATTACTATGTTCCCTGTGCTGTATTTTCCATCCTTGCAACTCATTTATTTTATAACTGGAAGCTTGTACCTCTTACTCCTCTTCACCTGTTTCTCCCATCACCCCACTCCCTCCCATCTGGAAACTGTATGTAGAAAATCGTATTTCTCTTTAGGATTGTTCTCCATATTTATGAGTCTGCTTTCTTTTGTCCATTTTTAAATGTTCTCAACAGACAGACCTGTCTGCTGGTTCTCGGGGTTCAAGCACTTTTTCCAGATCTTGCTTTCCCCTCTTGATTTTGCTTCTGGCATCTTTTGCTACACAACAACCTTGTTGTGTAGTCAAATGTGTAGATAGAACTGTCACTTTCTTTTTCTTTTTAATATAGCTTCTGAGTTTCATTCTTGGTTAGATGGTCTCCATGGCACCTAGACAGTAGATGTAGCCTAGATTTTCCTATAAGTACAAGAAGACTCAGACAGCTGCTATGCATGTTTATTCCCCGTGATCTGGCTAGCAAATGTGACCTTATAAAATACATTTAAATAGAGAAATTTCCAATTATTAAAAAATATTTTTAGTAGAAATATTTCAAGAATGCCAAGTAATATATATAACATATGTATTTTCCAAAGCCCAGGAAGGGGGTTTCCAAAAATGTCAGTTGCATTTTTATACCTCCTCAAAAAAAAAAAAAAAAAAAAGCGCACACACACACACACACACACACACACACAAAACAGTGAAATTATACCTACACAATAACCCATTAGGGACCTGAGAGAGCTCCAGGTGATCATAGTCCCCTCACATAGTAAGAAATGTTAGGGGCCGTTTAGAGGACAGGGGCTGGACAGAGGACAGGATTCCATCAAGTAATTGTTACATAGGAACTTGCCATCAGATTCATTACTTCAAGACTTTTCTGTGCGTGTTTATCTTTTTCCTAATTTCCTATGCATGGTATCATACCTATATATATTCTCCCACATTTTCCTTTTTACTTCACACTGAGTTTTTAAAAATTCATCCATTTTGATACATGTGGCTGAACTGGGAATAGACTTTCTGGCAATTTTTTTTTTTTTAATTTAAACAGTGCAACCATGGACATTTGCATCCGTATCTTCTGATGCACATAGACAAGAGGTTTCTCCATCAGGGTTTCTCAACAGCAGAAGTAGGATAATCCTTTGTAGAGGTTGCTGTTCCTGACCTCCACCTGCTAGATGCCCTTAGTACCCACCTCCTAGACATGACAATGAAATGTCTCCAGATAGTGCCAAATGTCCCCCGAGAAGGCAAAATCATCCTTGGTTGAGAACCAGTGTTCTAGAGTTTACACCATAGGATGGGAAGTGCTAGAGCATGGGGCGGGAACATCTCCATCTTTACAAGACACTACCAAATAGTTGTCCAAAATGTTTGTGCCAATTTAGTATCCAACCAACAGTCTCTAAGAAATCCAGATCCTCTGCATCTTTGCCAACCTACAGTCTTAGCTGGATGTTAGGTTATTACCGGCCCTGGGAGAGTGAACTGTTGTCTCGGAGCAATTCAATTGTGAATTTCTCTAACAGAGGCTCTTTGTCTGTTTTTGGCTTTTCATACTTTCTCTCCATGAACACGCCTTTTCACGTATCCTGCCCATTTTGGTGGGGGAGGGTTGTCTTTTTCTTATTGTCTTTCAGGGATTCTTATATTTTCCAGCTATTAATGTTTTGTTGGGCATATGTTTTTGCACGTACCTCCTTTTGGGTAAGGACTTGCCATTTTCTATTATGTTTCCTTTGGGTGAGTAGAAATATTAATTTTAACATAATCCACATTTTTAATATTTTCCTTTATGATTTGTGCTTTTTTGTGTTTTAAGAAATTCCTCCCTATCTAGAGTCCTTAAGAAGTTTCTCTCACAGGGCGCCTGGGTGGCTCAGTTGGTTAAGCGACTGCCTTCGGCTCAGGTCATGATCCTGGAGTCCCGGGATCGAGTCCCACATCGGGCTCCCTGCTCAGTAGGGAGTCTGCTTCTCCCCCTGACCCTCCCCACTCTCATGCTCTATCTCATTCTCTCTCTCAAATAAATAAATAAAATCTTTAAAAAAAAAAAAAAAAAGAAGTTTCTCTCACATTCCCTTCTAAGTGTTTTCAAGTTTTACTTTTTGGTTTTGAGACTAATGCCCCTGGAGTTGAGCTTTATGTACAGTGAGAGCAAGAGGTCCTGTTTCATTTTTTCCCCTCCTGGGAATAGCCAGTTGTCCAAGCATTGCTTATTAGAAACCCCGTCCTTTCTCGCAGGGAGCAGCAGTATGGACTGTGACATACCTCAGGTGTCCAAGCATTCATGGTCTGCTTATTTTGTTCCTTCGTCTATTTGTCTGTCTCTGGTATCACTGTCACATTGTCATAACCATGTCAGCATTATAGTTGAGTCTTGATATTTGCCTAGGCAAGCCCTCCCTCAGCCCTTTGCTCTTCCATATACACTTTGGAATTAGAAAGAAAGGTGCATTTTGCAAAGAACCTTATTGGGATTTTGATCAGAACTGCATTAAATCTATCAAGCAATTTGGAGAGATATGACGTCTTCTATCCACTCCTCCCACTGATGAATCCCTCTATTCACATAGGTCTTGTTAAACATCTTTCGATAGAGAGCTGTATAAAGGTCTTGCCTATCTGTCTGCAGATGTATTTCTCATTTTATTTTGCTGCCATAAATGGTATCTTTATTAAAACTATAACTGTTCTTTATATGATAGGTGGAAGATTCTGTTTACATTTATTAAATAAAGCTAATTAGGGGGCGCCTGGGTGGCTCAGTCGGTGAGGCATCTGCCTTTGGCTCAGGGCATGATCCGGGGGTCCTGGGATCAAGCCCTGAGTCGGGCTCCCTGTTCAGCTGGGAGGCTGCTTCTCCCTCTCTCTCTGCCCCTCCCCCTGCTTGTGCATGCACTCTCTCTCTCAAATAAATAAATAAAATCTTCTTTAAAAATTTAAATAAATAAAGTTAATTAGTTGTGTTGTTCAAGTCTTCTCTATCCTTACCAGCTTTTTTTTTTTTTTTTGCAATTTGGCCTATAAATTATTAAGAGGTATGTCAACACGTCACACTCATTAAGACGGCTGCTCTTCAAAAAAAATAACAAGTGTCGACGAGGATGTGGAGAAATTGGAACACTTGTGCACTGTTGGCGTGAATATAATAAAATGGTGCGGCCACTGTGGAAAATGATGTGGGGATTCCTCAAAAAATGAAACTGAGAATCACCACAGGATGCGGCGGTAACACTTCTGAGTCCACACCCGAAAGAAGTGAGAACAGGGGCTTGAACAGAAAGTCGTGCGCTCATGTCCACAGCAGCATTAGCTACGGCAGCCAAGTGGTGTAAGCAGCCCAGGTGGCCATCAATAGAGGAATGGATGAATTATACATGATTCACGCACACACACACACACACACACAGAGGAATATTATTCACTCTTAATGAGGAAGGAAATCCAGACACATGTCACCACATGCTGAGTGAGATAAGCTACTCCTGAGAGGACACGGTATGGTCCACGTCCGTGAGGGAGGTCCTAGAGCAGTCAGACTCACAGAGACAGAAGGTAGGGTGGTGGGTGGGTGCCAGGGACTGGGGAGAGTGGAAAATGGGAAGGTAGCGTTTCATGTGGACAGAGTTTCCATTTGGGAAGAAAGCTCTGGAGACACATGCTGGTGACGGTTGCACAACAGTGTGCACGTGCTTCATGTCACCAAACTGTACATTTTACGTGGTTAAGATGGTAAACTTTAGGGGCACCTGGGTGGCTCAGTCGGTTAAGCGGCTGCCTTCAGCTCAGGCCATGATCCCAGAGTCCCGGGATAGAGCCCCACGTCCGGCTCCCCACTTAGCGGGGAGTCTGCTTCTCCCTCTGCCCTTCACCCTGCTCCTGCATGCTCTCTCTCTGTCTCAAATAAATAAATAAAATCCTTTAAAAAAAAAAGATGGTAAACTTTATGTTATGCATATTTTATCACAACAAACAAAACCTTGGAAAGAGGCATATCGAGATGCCCCACTGAGATGCGGATTCCTCAGCTCCTCCTTCTGGTGCTCTGTCTTCGCTTCATAGGAAACACATGCATTCTAGAATTGTGGTCTCTTGCTGGTGGATTTATTATCTGGTAGCAATCTTCTTCATGCTAATGATTTTTAAAAGATTTATTTATTCATTTTAGAGAGAGAGGGAGAGAGAGTCTGAAGCAGACTCCGCAATGAGCGTGGAGCCAAACACAGGGCTCGATCTCATAACCAGAGATCACGACCTGAGCCTGAGCTGAAACCGAGTCAGAGACTCAGCTGACTGCACCACCCAGGTTCCCCCTACCTCCATGAGGATTTGATCTAAATGTTATTTTGTCCAATATTAAAGCTACTGCAGCTTTCTGTTACTTAGTATACTCTCATCCATCCCTTGACTTTCAACCCCCACCCCCAGTCTTCCTCACACTTGAGGTGCATCCCAAGCAAAGAGCGTATGGTAGGTTTTGTACAGTTGCCCACACGACACTCTCTGACCCAGGCCACTGACTTGTTTGTGCAGCCTGTGACTACCAGCTGGTATCTTTGGAGCTATTTCTACCCATCTGATTTTGTATTTTTTACTTGTCTTGCTTTTCTTTACTTCTCCTTTTTCTCCATTTTTTGTTCTTCTTTTGGATTGTTTGAGCTTTTGCTCTTATTCCATTTTCCTCTGTTTGAAAGTTATATAGTTTATTTCCATGTTTTCAGTGCTTAACGTAGAAATTTTACCATATTTATTCAACAAAGCTTTAATTAATATCTCAGCCATCAGAGGTGCATGGGTGGCTCAATCAGTTAAGCTTCCGACTCTTGGTTTTGGCTCAGGTCATGATCTCAGGGTTGTAGGAACAAGCCCATGCAGAGTTCCTCATTGGGCTTAGCATGGAGTCTGCTAGGGATTCTCTCTTTCTCTCCCTCTGCCCCTCCACATGCACACACTCTCTCTCTCTAAAAATAAATAAATAAATAAATGAAATCATTTAAAAAAAAATCTCAGCCATTGCCTCAAACAATAAATGGTTTGACCTCCATCACTGCTCTCCCAGGTTACGAGGTATCTGTCCAGTATTGTAGTTCTAGCCTCCGGGGTTTTTTTAACCCTGTAAAGTAAACATCACCCATTTTATAGACACAATGTGTATTATCATTCAGTTTTAAATATTTTGTCTCCAATCAATCTCTTGATTTCTTCTTTGATGTATTAATTAGAAATGTGTTACTTAATTTCCCAATATTCGGGAGATTTTCTGACATCTTATTGTTCCTAAATTATAATTTAACATTTCTGCCATCAAAGAACATGGTTCTGTATAGTTTGGGTTGTTTTCAATTTGAGATGTATTTTATTGTCTGGCACATGGTCTATCTTGGTGAATTTTCCATTCGCACGTGAAAAGATGCAATTTCTGCTATTATTGGGGAGAGGATCCCATAATGTCAACCAGGTCAGGGTGATTGATGGGGCTTTCCAGATCTCCTTATATACCTACTGACTTTTATCTTCTTTTTCTAACAATTACTGAGAGAGGGAATGATGTCCAAAAATCTGCAACTGTAATTACAAATTTGTCTGTTTCTCCTTTCGGTTCTGCCAGTTTTGATTCGTGTGTCCTGGAGCTTTATTAATACAGATGTACATATTTAAAATTGTCATGGCTTCTTCATGAATTGGCCCTTTGCCACTGTGACTCATCTCTGGCACTATTCCTTGTCGCAAGGTCTGTTTTGTCTGATATTCACGTAGCCCTGTGAAACCCGTTATCCTTAGGTCTTCCATGGTCTGTTTTCCCACCCTTCTCCTGTCAGCCTCCTTTTCCTCATGTTTAAAGAGAGTTTCTTGGGGCGCCTGGGTGGCTCAGTTGGTTAAGCGACTGCCTTCAGCTCAGGTTATGATCCTGGAGTCCCGGGATCGAGTCCCGCATCGGGGTCCCTGCTCAGCAGGGAGTCTGCTTCTCCCTCTGACCCTCCCCTCTCTCATGCTCTCTCTATCTCATTCTCTCTCTCAAATAAATAAATAAAATCTTTAAAGAGAGTTTCTTGCAGCCAGCACCTCATCGGGTCCTTCTATGTACCCAGTCTGATAGTCTCTGCCTCTTCCACGGGGTGGTGAGTCCATTCACCCTGAATGTAATTGTTCACAGGGTCCGGCTAAAGTCTGCCACTTTAGTACTTGCTTTTCATTTTTCTTACCAGTTCTTTATTCGTGTTTCTTTTTTCCCTTTCTTATTTCAAATTAAGTCTTTTTAGCATCCCATTTTATATCTTCTATTAACAGCTATCCCACTATTCTATTTTTTTACTGGTTGTTCTAGAATTTATAATGTGCGTCTTTTCTTTTCTTTTTTTTTTTTTAAAGATTTTATTTATTTATTTTGACACAGAGAGAGACACAGCGAGAGAGGGAACACAAGCAGGGGCAGAGGGAGAGGGAGAAGCAGGCCTCCCGCCGAGCAGGGAGCCCGATGCGGGGCTCGATCCCAGGACCCTGGGATCATGACCTGAGCCGAAGGCAGACGCTTAACGACTGAGCCACCCAGGCGCCCCATGTGCATCTTTTCTTATTAAGGATTTTATTTGTCAGAGAGAGAGAGAGAGAGCACAAGCAGGGGGAGCGGCAGACAGAGGGACAAGCAGACTCCCTGCTGAGCAAGAAGCCTGGTGTGGGACTTGATCCCAGGACACTGGGATCATGACCTGAGCCAAAGGCGGACGCTTAAATGACTGAGCCACCCAGGCGTCCTTATAATGTGCATCTTTATCATGGTCTCACTCCAATAACATAGACTCCCTCACACAGCCTTTACTTTGTGCTATTTTCCTTCCATATTTCTTACAAATTCTAAAGTGCAGTATAATTACTTTTGCTTAAAACTGTCAATTATATTTTTGTAACAACTTAATTGAGGTAAAATCAGTCTAGAATAAACTCATATACACAAAATGCAGAGAAGCTTTGACACATGTATACACCTGTGGAACCATGAGTACCGTCAAGATAATGAATGCATCCGTCCCCCTGAAAGTTTCCCAGAGCCCCTTGGTGACCCCTTCCTCTCCCCCACACCCAGCCCTGGTCCCTGGCATCCTTCTGGACTTGTGTCACGAAGCATAGTTATTTTGAGCTTCGTCCAGGTCGTTGCATGTGCCAGGAGTATGGCTTTATTGCTCAGGAGCCCCGCATTGCATGGGACGACTGCAGGTCGTTTCTCCCGTCACTTATTAATGCCATTTGGAATGTTTCCAGTTCAAGGTTATTACAAATAAAGTTGTTGTAAACACTTGTGTAGAAGCCTTTGCGTGGACATATGCCCTCATTTCTTTGGGACACATACCTAGGAATGTAATGGCCAGATCGTGTGGAAATGTATGTTGAACTTTTTAAGAACGGACAACTGTTTTCTAAAGTGGTTCCACCATTCTGCATCCCCAGAAGCAATGTGTAGAGCCCCAGTCCCTTCACATCCTCACCACAACCTGCTATGCTCTGTCTTTTAAGTTTACACATTCTCATAGGTATGGAGTCACCTTCACTGGTCTTTTCATTTTTATTATGGGCTCATCTATTGTACAAAATGATAGGCCTGGATTGAAGATA
Organism: Neomonachus schauinslandi; assembly: GCF_002201575.2. Taxonomy (NCBI): domain Eukaryota; kingdom Metazoa; phylum Chordata; class Mammalia; order Carnivora; family Phocidae; genus Neomonachus; species Neomonachus schauinslandi. The sequence goes on from NC_058404.1 coordinate 198,925,548, forward strand.
CTGTTCTCCAGAGAGCATTTACATTTGCTTCTTTTTTAAATTTTTTATTTAAATTCAAATTAACATATACTGTATGATTCGTTTCAGAGGTAGAATTTAGTGATTCATCAGTTTGCATTGGCTTCTTCTAGGCTCCAGGGGTGCTACTAACCTGGAGCTATTTTACTTTAGCTTGATGGGTGAGATTTTCCCTGCCGGACAGTAAAGATTTGATCCTCAGACATACATGGGAGCAGTCTTCTGGCTACACATTCACGGGAGAGACTGTTTATTTATATCATCTTCGGTTTTTCCACCAGAGGCAGCCGATATGGGCAGATTTGTTCATTGGTCCATGGCACCCGCCCGAGTTCCTCAAACTTGAAGCTCCTGTCCCAGGTGGTTGTACCCAGTGGAAGCCAGACTTCTGGGTTCATACTCCTGTTTGGGCTGATTATTCCTCTTTTTGTGGGGAAGGGTGTGGTCCTTGGGTATTTCCCCTGATTTTCTTGTGAGGTCAGGAAGGCATTTTAAGTATGAATAATCCCCCGTCTCAATATTTTCATCTGACAAGGTATTGCTGTTGAGAGCTTCTTATCTGAGCATGCTGTTGGGATGCCACAGTTTTCTTATGTGGTTTTTATTGTTTGCTTTATTAATTTAGGTCTTTAATCCATCTAGAGTTTACTTTTCTATTTACTAGATTGGAATCTATTCCCTTTTTAGATGGCTAGCCAGTTATCAGCAGTATCGATTAATAGCAAACCTATATACATGCACCCCTACAGCATTTCATAGAATCCTCAAACATCCCTGTGATGCTATTAATACTACCTCTATTCTACAAGGGAAGAAACTGAGGAACAGAGAGCTTTCCTGACTTATTTGTGGAAGCCCTTGGTTGGTTAAAAAGAAAACATGGAAATGGAGTTGGGAACTTCGCGGAGTAGGAAAAAACCAAAATCTGTTGTTACATAAGTACTGCTCATTACCCTTGACATATGCAGAAGACCTCAGAAATAATAACTGACATATTTACTGAGTGCCTCCGTCGTGCTTTAGGAGTACTAACTCTTTGATCCCACAACTGTGCCTAATAATAAGCACTATTACTGTCCCCATTTAACCGATGAAGAGATTGAGGCCCAGAGAGATGAAGTAAGCAGTCCAAAGGTCACCCAGCAGAGGTAGGTTGATGAACCAGACCGTCTGGCTCTAGGGGCTGTGCCGTCCCATAGGCAACCTCAGAATTACCCAGAGAGTGTATGAAGCCCCTGACCGCTTCCTGTCACCTGCCACAGACCGGAAGATCTTGGAAGTGTTGCCATTGGAAGGAGAGTTGGAGCTTGCGGGTATTTTTATATGTTTAGAAATTTTATTTTGAAAAAAACATGTTTAATGTAAGGGAGGCACCAATGGGTTAACAGGTGGTTGGCTTTGAAGCGCTAGCTTCCAGGAGAGGGACTGCTCTGAATTTTCTAATTTCGCCATAGTGATAATGCGTTGTGTATTCTGGTGTGATCTGGAAATATTAAAATACATCATTCAAAGATGAGCCGTCGCTGATTGGCTCTTCCCCGTCAACTGGGCGCACTCATATAACGGCGGTGCGGGCGGAGTGACAGGCTCAGCCAGAAGCGGGGGCGCGGGGAGAGGCTCGCCCGGCCCTCCGCCCCGCCCCCGCCCCGCCCCTCCTGGCCCCGCCCAGTCCCCGGCTGCCCGGAAAGCCCGGAGCTCCGGGCATCCTGCGCGGCTGGGACTCTGGCCCCGTGCACCCGCCCAGGCCCCTGGCAGCGCGACGCCGTTCCCAGCGGACAGAGCCCTCGCCCTGGGGACCCGCAGCGGCGGGGCGGAGCGGAGGGGCGCCTGGCGGGCGCACCGGGGGCTCTGAACCGGAGCCTCGGGCGCGAGGCGGCGGCCCGGGCGGGCGGGCGACATGCAGCGGGACGGCAGCCAGGCTGCGGGTCAGTGGCTGAACTTGCGCCCCTCCCCGTCGCGCGCGCCCCGCTGCCAGGGAGTGCGGAGGTCGTCGGGGGTGGGCGCGCTCCGGTGCAGCCAGCCACGCGGCTCGGGTGCCCACGCCTGGCGGGCCCAGGCCCTGGAACGTGACCCAGCCTGCGCCCCGCCCGGTCCACTCCCCGCGCGTCCCGGGGCACAGGTGACCGTCCGGACTTCCCGCCGCCTGGCTGCGGTGCTGTCCGCGGCGGCCAGTGCCGAAGCGGGTGCGGCCCGGGCTCCGGAGCTGGCCTGCTTTCCGGGCCGCCACACAGGGTCCCAGGCGCTGCTTGGGGCACACGGGCGCGCGCAGTCAGTGGATGACCCCAGTTGCGTCGTGGGGCCCTTGGCCGGGCTCCAGCTCTGGCTCAGCGAACCTGTGCTCACCTGTCCCACGTAATGCCCCCAGCGACCTGGGGGCAGGCATTGTCACGTCTCCACAGTGAGAAACGCAAGGCGTTCAGTAACCTGATCTCGGTCCCGTGGGTCTTTAGGGCGTAACAGGATTGGAACCCAGTTCTGTGGGTGCCAGAGCTTCTTGCCAAGAGCGCAGATGTTGAAATTGACGCTGGAAAGGTTCGGGGTTTGTCCAGAGCCTTCCCTTTTGCAGAAAATCCCGTTTCCTAACCTCACAGGACAATTAAGTGAAAATGGTTTAATTTGCTCACGGCTAATGTGTTTCTGGCCCTGGAGGGCTAGTGGCATTCGAGCCTAAAGTTGAACGCCCAGAAGGTATTCTCATGTTCCAAAGCCGACTTTGACTTAGAATAGGAGCTCTTGGCTCTTGGCTATTGCCTGCTTCCTGGGTGCCAGGCCCTGTAACAACAGCCTCAATCTTCACTGCCCCTTCCCATCTTACAGGTGGGGAAACTGAGGCACTGAGCGATGACATGGCTGGTAGGTGGCAGAGCCGGACATTCTAGCTTACTTGTAGGTGTAACCACTGCACACTGCAGCGGGAGCCAGGGCTCCAGGGTAGGCACAGCCTGTCTCTGGACTGGAGATCGTTAGGCCATCATAGAGCATTCCTGAGCTTCCATTTACTCATAAGCAAAGAGAGAGCAATCACCATAGCTTTTGTCCTCCAGGGAACTAAGACTGGTGTGAACCAAGAGCTCTGTGTAGTCTGTGTTGTTGTCCACTGCTGTTTCTGCAGCCTTTGCCTGGGGCCTGGCACTCTGTCCGACCCTGGTAATATGTCTGTCCCCGGAATGAATAAATCATCCTACGGCTGACTCCCAAATGGGCTCCTCTCTGTTGCCCACTGTGCTGGGCCTTTGGAAAGGGGCCAAGGCAGGGGACATTTGGGGCTGGGCCCAGCAGGGTGAGGGTGTCTGAAATCAGGTGGTACTGAATGAGATAGGATTTCTGTTTGTTGGCAAGGTGGCTAGGGAGGTGGAAAGGATAGGCAGCCCAAAATGGAAGGTCCCATCTGCCCTTACCCTGCTGTGGGCAGTCAGGAAGGTCACTGACCTCCCTGAACTTCCTTCTCCGCTGTGGATGTCACCATGGTGATGAGCCATGCTGAAGATTAAACAGCATAATACACGTAAAGGGTCTATTGACCCCCCCTGTTGACTCTACCTTTCAGTGTCCTTTATATCAGTTGGATGAATGTGGGGCTGGAGGAGCATGAAGGCCCAGCCTCCTGGAGCCTCAAATGCCAGGCCAGGGGACCTGGACTTCATGCCGAAGTCAAGGGAGCGCTAGAGGGATGTGAGCAGAGAGGGAGGTGGTGGGACTGTCATCTCTGGGCCCAGAAGCAGGGATCTCCGGGAGGAAGGTGAGTCTTACACTGTTGGCAGGTGTGAGATGGGTCCAGCCCCATGGAAGGGAATGTGCCAGCCAGGGTCTATCTGGTCTCTCTGGACCACACATGCCCTTTGACCCCGCAACCCAGTTCCTAGAGAGCCCGCCACATGCAGGTGATTCCATGTGTGCAAAGACCAGGGATAACCTGCATCTGTTACCAGGGGCTGCTAAATGCACAGTGGCCCGTCCACACTGAGAATATGATGCAGCCTTCCCAAAAAATGTGGCGGCTCTAAATGGCCAGCAGAAGGAGCTCCAAAGCATAGTCAACAAAAGAAGCAAATTAAGTTCAGTGCAACTAGTTGGCCACTGTGCAGGGGGACGAAGTGTTTGTAAATGCACAGACTAGCTCCGGAAGGGCATATGACATGCCCCCTAACAGTGAGCCCTAACAGGGAGGGACCTGGGTGCTGCAGGATGAGAGAGGGGCGAGCTAGCTCTAGCTTTTACCATTACCCCATTGATAACCCTTTGAATTCTAAGCCATACCCATGAGTTATGACTCAAAAATACCGTCTCAATCAAAACAAAACAAATAGAACAGTGAATGATTACAAGACCTTGGCCATGTGGCTACGGAAATGGGGACGGGCCAGGAAAGTTCTGGAACTCTGGGTTTGGTCATCACTATTTGCCACATTTCCTCTTCCTTGGAAGCTGAGAGGAAGTCAGTGATTCCTTCCTGCCTTTCCTCACTCTCGGACGAGTTGGTGCCTGGAACAGTTTGGCAGGGGGCATTTCCTCCATCGTGGCTTGTTAATTAAGACAGGATACTAATGGGGTCACACTTGAGGACATACCTTGAGAGCTGTAACCTTCTCCTCAGCGTGGGGAGCCACAGCCGGGACAGGTAGGGGAGGAGGACAGAACACTGGGCTGGCAGCCAGGAGACGTGGGTTCAAGATTCCACTTGGCCTTTCCTACCTGGGTTTTTCTGGACAATCACTCTGCTTCCCTGTACCTCGGTTTCCCCATCCACACACTGGCCTCCACGTGTGTGTAGGTAGGAGAAAGCACGGTCGTCTGTGCATGCACCTACTACACCCGAGCTATACAGCGTCCCATTCCTACTTCCCTCCCATCTGTAAAATGGGATCAGGGGATAACTTGGCCACAGTCGACATTCCTGAGGGATAGATTTCTGCTAACACACCAATTTAAAATGCCACCGGAATAAGAGCCTCCTAAGTGCCCTGTGCTGTACTTTACGAGTTTTAGTCTAATCCCCACTCCCCAGAAGGTCAGCTCCAGGAGAACTGGATTGCTGTCTGTTGTGTGCACTGATGTGTGCATGCCCAGCGCACAGCAAGCATCCCGTCGACACCTGTGGTGTAATGGGGCATGAATCCTGCCCCAACATGTGCAGCGGGGACTGCAGTCCCTGTGGTGGAAGCGTGTTGCTAATGACGTGAAGCTCATCCATGGGAGCTGGGGTCTGAACCCAGACGGTCTGGGTCTAGAGCCCACACTTTTAACAATGGTTAAATGGTTAAAATGTTAAATTGCAACAGATGGTGGCTTTTGGGTATTTGGTTTTATAAACGGATATTTTTTTACATTTAACCATTTTTCAATGCTTAAATGGTTTAAAAGGCTCTGCCAGCTCACTGGAGCCTGCCTTGTTTCTAGGCACCACCTCCTCTGTGTGGCTACTGTTTGTGCCCCAGAAAAGTGACCACCAGCTCCGGTTTCCAGAGTTTGCTGTCACTTGTGAGCATCTGAAAATGCACGTGTCAATTACAGAGTGCCTGTGCCAGACGGACCCAGGGGGTGGCGATGATTTCAGTACCTCGGACCTTATGGGGCCATTTCTTCCTGTTTCAGCACCTGCAGACCCCCTTCTCCCACCTCCAGATGAGACGGGTGGCCTGCCCCCAGGATGCTCTGTGATCCGCACACACTGCCAGGACCCCGCATCTCTGCCCATGCAGCACATCGTGCTGGCCAACCGGGGTGACCCAAAGGAGCAGGACACAGAGGAGCCAAAGGCAAGTGCAATACCCAGGCCAGGCACGGAGGGCTCACGTGCTGGGCCAGCATTGTTACCAGCTGCATGTTTAATGTTTCCTGTGTTCTGAACTCTGGGCTGGGAACTCCTGTGCCTTGTCTCTGAACCCTCTCAACCCTGCAAGGTTGGTATTTTTACCCCCACTTTTCCATGAGGATAAATTAAGGCACAGAGAAGTCAAGGAACTTGCCCAGGGTCACACAGTAAATGGCAGGGCAGGATTTAAGCTCAGAGAGTCTGGCTCCTGAGCCCAGCCACTCCAGAAAACTTGGGGTCGCTGGTGACCATTCTGGGGTGAGGTGAGCAGTTCTCACATGGAGATAGCCCAATCCATTCTGAAGTCTAAATAACTGTCGCCTACCAAAGGGTCTGTTCCATAATAGGTACACAATGATTTTTTTTCTCTTTCCCTTGTTATTGTAATAGTACCAGAAAGAGATGACCGGGTTTGCTTAGAAACACAAAAATAAAATAACCCTCTGTATGCATTAGGATGAGGCTCAGCTTCACATAACAGAAAACTCCCCCAAGTCATAGTGATTTAGACAACAGCGAAAGTTGTTTCTTTCTCATGTAAATGACATATAAAGGTAGGTGGTTTGGGGCACTACGGAGGTATCACAACCAACAAGGGCCCAGACTCTGTCCATCTCATTGCCCTACTATCCTTAGCATGCTGCTTCATAGTCCAAGGTGGCTGCTTGAGCACCAGTCCTCATGTCTGCATCCAGCCAGCATGAGAGAGAAAGAGGTGAAAAAGAGGCCTTCCTTTTATGAAGATGTTCCAGAAGTTGCATACCATACTTTAGTTTGCCCTTATTGGCCAGAACTTAGTCACACGGCCCCACCTGGCTGTAAGGAAGGCTGAGAAACATATTTATTCCAGGTGGCCATGTGACCAGCTAAAAATCAGGGTTCAATTCCTAATAAAGAAGGGTAGAATGGATACTGCGGAGATGACTGGCTGTGTCTGCCACAGCCACAGAGAGATGTGTGAGAGCTTAACTCAGGCTTGGCTCCCCTTAAGCCAAAGCTAAATCCCAATCATGGTGGCACTTTCTTGTGTATATCTTCCTCGTGTGACCGTCACAACAAGCCAGCCCCACTTTCTGGGTGGAGGTGCGCTCAGAAAGGTCTAAGGACTTTCTGGAGGCAACAGGTGCAGAAGGCAGTGGAGCAGGATTAGAACACAAGAGGGCTGACCTCAGTCACAGTAACAGTCACCCCACGGGCTTCCCGGGCCCTGGCACCCTTCCTAGCCTATATAACCTTTACAGCCAGCAAGGGAAGACCTGGCATCTCCATGTGCTGTTAGGTAATGTGCTCGAGGTTCCACAGCCAGTCTGTGGAGACATTGGGACTCGCATCTGGACCGTCTTACTCCTGAATCCATGCTCTCACCACCACCCTCCACTGCCACACAGAATCATCAATTCTCCCTGAGGCATCTAGTCTGCAAAGCTGGTTAAGGTTGAGATGAGAGATTAGGCTAGGGGGTGCCACTGGTGTCTAATAGCCTTCCATTAAAAAAAAAAAAAAAAAAGGAAAGCACTTCTTTTGTAGTGTTGGTTTATTCCAGAAATAAATGTACTAGAATTCTGATTTAAGAGGACTGTGATATCTAAAGGCAGGGACCCAGGTTTTAACAGTTTAACCTTTCTCATGGTATCTAGAACCGTGTGATGCAGGCACCATTTTGTAATAAATGTCCTCACTGTTCAGATGCAGCGGTGGGGTAGGGAGGGTTGGCCTGCATGCCCTTTAACTAAGTCCCTACTTCCCTCATGCAAATAGCCAGGACCCAAACTTTGCTGGGGAGTTGACTATAAAACGCACAGTGGCCAAGAGTCTTTTCCTAAACATGCTTGTAAGTAAGCATCATCAGAGATTTGGCCTGGTTCCCAAAAGAAAGACATGAAAAGTTGCATAAATTAAACTATCTTTCTCTTTGAGGCTTGCTCAGTCTCCTTGTAGAATCCTGTTCATGAGCATGTCCTTGAGGTCTTCCCTCTCTGGCAAGGAGAAGACACATGTACAGAGTCCCCGCTAGGTGCCCGGTCCTGTGCTAGCCCTTAACAAACACTCGTTCATGGCCCCAGTGCTGCCTTCTGTGTTGGAGTAGGAGCTGCAGGGGTAAGCGCAGCTCTCAGACCCATGGTGCATCAGAGCTGGGGGGCGGGGAGGGGGTGTGTGTGTCTGTTACTCCAGCCCCTAGTACCTTCTGTTCCACCCTGCTGACTCCCGAAGGAGCTTTTTTCTGTAAAAGAAAATTCTGTCTATTGAACCAAATATCCAAAATTCACCGTCTGTTGCAATTTGAATATGAAAAGTCTGTGCTGGTCAAGAATCCTCTCGGAAGGGATTTCCCCCCCTTGGATTTTGACAATCAAAATGGCAAAATCGACCCTCTGTTCTGCTGAAAGTGGGCTTTCTTGTTCACTGCCAACCACACTGTTTTCTTCACTCTTGTCTTGCTCACCATGTTCTGCGCTGCCTTCTCCTTTTTAATGGGTGTCCTCAAGTGGATGGGAATGTTCTACACGCAGTAACACCATGTGCTAATGGCCAGATCTATTTAGGGCAGAGTCAATTAAGTGCAAATCCTGTGTGAGAACTGGTGGAAGAACAAAAGGCTTCAGAGTGGCTTATCCCAAGCGCCCCTGTCTCCATGACTATAGTTTGTGGGCAAACTAAGAGAATACTCAGGAAAGATTTTCTTGTAATAAAGAAGCTGAAACAAAGGGCCAAGGACAGCAGTAAAATTATAAAAAAGCACACTTATTTTGATTTATAATACGAGGAGATAGAGAAGTACAATAAAATACATGGAAATGTTTCCTCTAATTGGAAACAAACAACTTCCCCTCTGTGCTACAGCAGAGGAGCTGAGCAGAGAGAAGGGGGCAGCTCTGGCGGGGAGGCAGGGCAGAGGTGAGCTGGCCACTTGACCCCACGTGCCACTTGACCCCAGGCAGCTGTGGGGTCTCCCTCAGGAGGCACGGCTCTAACAGAAGCCACGGCGTGCTCCCGGCTCTCGGCTTGGCACGGCTACTCAGTGGCCAATCACACCACCTTTCTGAGTGTCTTCCCGCGGCATGGGATGATGATAATATTTACTTTCACTGGGGGGATGTGAGACTCACATTCGGGACCGCACATGTTGGGAAGCCCTTGGTGAGCTCCACTGTTACGGGGGTATGTCCCTCACAGGAAATCAGCGCAGACCTCAGGCCCTGGGAGCTCTCCAGGGTCCTGAAAGAATTGTTCTTCACTTTCAGACTCCAGGGATCAGCGTAGTCTGTGCGTTGGAAGGGAGCGAGGGAGAGTGTCATTATTGTGCACCTACTGCATGCCTGGCACCTTGCTGGGTACTCTGCGGCACTATCTCATTACCACACATGTTTGCTATCCTGGCTCTTTGCCTCTTCCTGGCCTGAGCTCTGCCCTCCTGCTCCTTAAGCCCCCTGATGCCAACCGCTGTCCTGACCTTCTCTGTCATTCAGTCCCCAGCACATCTGCCCAGGCAGCCTGCTGAGTCACAGGCCAGCTTTGTATCCCCTGGCCCTGGGAAGACCGAAATGGGCATGTCTGGGGTGAAGCTTTGAACAGAAAAGCTGGAACAGTTGAAACAGAGGTTTACAAGGACCCATTCTGAGTTCTCTCTACTCTTCTGGGCACATGCATATGTTTGATTTAGAAAACTTGGAATCTGAGCCCTGAGTGCAAGGACATCCAGGTTGTCATTCTGTAACCTCTACCCCTTGTAATGAATTGTTGCAATTATTTCTATACAAGTCAGCCTCCACCACTGGGCTGTGAGCTGCTTGAGGGCAAGGCCTGTGTCCTATTCAGCCATCTAGACTCTGAGCAGGCACAGAGCCCTGATGATAGCAAGGGTTAGGATTAGGCAGTGTCGATGGATCCAACACACACAATGAATGGAAGAGTAAGTCTGCAGCTTGGGTCTCTCTCCCAAGACTGGCTTCAGTGGGAGAGAGTTCAATCATAGCAGCCTGCACTGACTGAGTACTTCCTGGGTGCCTGGCCCTGTTTTAAGAACTATGCGAATATTAGCACACTTAGTCCTTACCACAGCCCACAGGTAAGGACTATCATGATCTCCATTTTACAAGTGGGGAAACTGAGGCATGGGGATGTTCCTAATTTGCCCAAGGCCACACAGCAGGTAAGTGGCAGAACTGAGATGTGAACCGGGCTGGGCTCCAGTCAAGTTCATGTGTTAACCTTCTGTCTCTTGCCCATCCCCTGCCCCAGTGCTGAGGTTTGGTCCCTTCCTCCTGTGCAACTAGTTACCTAAACCTTGCGTTGTTTTGTTGATCATGCCCAATGAGCATTCTGCAGCTTGGATGAGAAGGAATATCCCGACTCCCGCACCTGCTGGGGACTGGGGCAGTGATCGAATCTCCATGCCTCAGTCCTCTCGTGTTCAGGGGATCATCTCTACTCTGCAGAGTTGCTAGGTTGTGAGAGGCCACATGGATGGAGAGGACACTTTAGTGTCCTGTTATTATTGATGTAAACTCTGATGGGAATATGGTAAATCATGACTGACAGTCTTGAGGTTTTTTCCTCTGCTATTTCTCTTTCAGAAAAGGAAAGGGGGCTGGCCCAAAGGCAGGAAAAGGAAACCACCGAGGGATATTTCTGTTCCCCGTGCTCCTATGACAGGGTAAGACGGGGCAGACTACCTGACGGTGTGCTAATACAGTGGCCATGTGTGCAGGGCCTGGCCGTGACCCCATCTCAGCCTTGATCTGTTTTCCAATGGGGGGGGCCACACACCATAGGGAGGGGGTGGGGGTTGTTAGTTCTTTAAGCTGTAATAAGGTTCTGATGCTCAAAGGAGAGGAGAGAAGAGCTGTGTGTGGGTCACAGACCAGAAGGGGGTGGCTTTGGGGCCAAGTAGGTCTGGTTTCCCTTCCAGGCTTGCAGATGTGGGTGCTCTGGGGTGAGCTAGTTAACCACCATCAAGGCTCAAGACGCCCCTCCCAGTGCCCTGAAACCTTGTCCCTTGTCCCCTGGCATCTTGGGCTGCAGAAAACAGATCCCATGACAGTCACTCCGCACTGCTCTGCAGGTCACCCTGCTGTTCTAGAAGCTTCTGCTCTTTTCCCTTTATCCCCATGTTTCTCAGGGTGAAGGCCTTCTTCTCCATCTCCTATAACCCTGTGGACAGGTGGCATTATGTACATCCATTCCACAGAGGGGGAAACTGAGGCTCACACTTGCCGCCCCCTCTTGGCATGCCTCGTGCCTCTACCTTGGGGAGCCTCTTCTGGCTCCTTTGTCTTTCATGAGTCTCTGGATAAATCAGCCATTTGAGTATTTCCCCCTCTTGAATTAACCTCCATTCACTGGTTAGATTGGAACTATGGGCAAACCAATGATTACTTATTTTTATTTAAAAAAAACCAGAAGTGGAAATCACTCCCCCGGGCCCACTGCCCCTCCCAGCCCCCTGCAGTTGCTCAGAGCTGCTGCTTGTTCCATTCCCGGCACAGGTACAGGATCTTCCTAAACGAGCAGAAGAGCCAGCTGAGGGCCAGGCACCCGGATCTGCCATTTACGGAAATCACGAAGATGTTGGCGGCTCAGTGGGCTCAGCTGTCTCAAGAGAAAAAGCAAGTAAGTCCTTTTCTGCATAGAATGAGGAGAAAGTGGCCCCCAACAGCCTCCATCTGGGGCTGTCCCCCCCCAGCCCATCTATTCACACAGGAGCCACAGGGAACCTTCTGGAAAGCAGGTATGAGATGCCTCTCACCCCACCCCTTAAAAGCAATTGCCAGTTCTCCCTTGCTTTTGGCACTCACCATTTAGCAAACTGGGTTAAGCAGAATGACTAACCCACGAAACAGGTAAGTTGTCAAATAAGTTTGGGAAATTCTGTAGTAAGTCCTGTGAAATAGGTTTTTCCCTCTGCAGAAGGTTTTGGGAGCATTTAATAGGATTCTGTTTACTTAAAAAGTATTTCTTTTTTTTTTTTTTTTAAAGATTTTTATTTATTTATTTGAAAGAGAGAGAATGAGAGACAGCACACATGAGAGGGGGGAGGGTCAGAGGGAGAAGCAGACTCCCTGCCGAGCAGGGAGCCCGATGCGGGACTCGATCCAGGGACTCCAGGATCATGACCTGAGCCGAAGGCAGTCGCTCAACCAACTGAGCCACCCAGGCGCCCCACTTAAAAAGTATTTCACTTGAGGCCCATGCTCTCGTGGAGGGAGGCGTGGAGGGAGAGATGGAGGAAAGCACTTTGGGGGCATGAAAGTCTCCGAGTCTCAGCTCTAGGGTGAGACAGTTCTCAAACTAATTCTACATGGAACCCCCTTTCTACAGAGCACCTGTAATCTTCCCCGCAGTATGTTCTTGGGGTCACAGGGGAGGAAACACCAACTTGTGGGGTACAGCCAAAGCCCCTTTAGTAGGGCAAATGTGTCCCCTGTCAACTTCTGCCATCCCCCTTCTATACTTGTCAACCACACTGGTCAAGCCATGCCTGCTCCAACGTCACCTCCTACGAGAAGCCTTCCCAAACCCCCTCTAAGTAGGTCTGACCCCAAAGCCCATATTTTTCCCAGAACAGCCTCTTGCCTTCAGAGTGTCATTTCTTTGGGTCAAATGCAATGACCCTGAGATGAACGTCTTTAAACCTCTGCACTTTCAACTTGTGTTGGCCACAGAAAACCCGGGGTTCAAATTAACTATTAGGGAGAAGTCCTTATTTGGGGTTGGGGGGGGTGTCCATATCAACCCTCGTCTTACAACCCAGCTTTACAACCACTTGGGAAATAGATCCAGTGCCCAGGCACTGGACAACCCCTGGCCGTCCTGGACAGGGCAGGCCCCTGACTGTGGCCAAGAGCTAGACAGCTGGTCTCAGAGGAGGGGAGAGAAGGCGGGACTCCACTGAGCATCTCTGATTCTGGCCCTGGCTTATGACTCAGAGAAGCCACTCCTTCTGCCAGTACAGGAGAGGCAGGAGGTTTAAGCCAATGGAAACATCAGAAGTGGGGAGGAAGTGTCCCCATCACACACATGTTAACATGTCAAACCAATTAAAGCAAAGCTACTGTGGTTACACTTGGGTGAGGATGGTTAGGGCAGGTCCCCACCTGTTACAGTGACTTAACCCCCTAACACTCCAGTCTGAGCGGCTGAGACAAAATTACAATTTGCTGTGCAAATAAGCAGGGTGCTGGCAAAGCCTAGCGCATCTCTGGTGGGACATCCAGAGGCAGAGTCTCTGATCCAAGGTTTAGGGTATCACTGAGCTATTTTCATGATCTCAGAAATCCTCCACCCTCTCCCTGCCCCAGCTGCCATGGTTGGAGCTCCTCCAAAGCTTAGTTTTAAAAACCCTGCCTTACACCATCATCAGCTGTCCCCTTGATGGGACTCAGGTCCCTGTAAGAATGGGGCTGAGGCTGTGTGCCCCCTGACAGGTGGAAAGAGGGTCCAGAAGCCTGAGGAAAGAGGTCATCTGATGGCCTGCTCCACACTTTAGGAGGACCAACCCAGCATATCAATGCTTTAAAATAGTTTTAACTTAATAACATGATTATTTATTTCAAATTACCAAGTGCCTCAAGTAAATAACCACTGTGGATATTCATTACCCGACAAGTGTTCTTGGGACAAACTTCCCCCGCCCACACCACCCATGCTGTCCCCCTGTTGTCCCTGGGTTACACCTGCCTGGTGTGGCTGGAGATGAGTCAAAGTCCCCACCCTCAGAGGCTCAGAGTCAAGGGGGTCAGGACCCCTGAAGGGGACGCATACAATCTAGGGTGAGGATTGCCTGGGACAAAGGTCTGTACCAGGGACTGGCATGCTCCAGGAGGTCTGAGGGCACAGCCCAGCCTGAGGGTATCAGAAAAAGATTCTTGAGGAGGTAAATAAATGTTCTATGATGGATCTTGTAGGATAAGTAGCATTTATCCAGAGGAGGAAAGGCGAGATGGGTGTTTCTTTTCTTTTCTTTTTCTTTAAGATTTTATTTATTTATTTGACAGAGAGAGACAGCCAGAGAGGGAACACAAGCAGGGGGAGTGGAGAGGGAGAAGCAGGCTTCCCGCTGAGCAGGGAGCCCGACGCGGGGCTCGATCCCAGGACCCTGAGATCATGACCTAAGCCGAAGGCAGACGCTTAACCACTGAGCCACCCAGGCACCCTGAGATGGGTGTTTCTGATGGAGGGAAAACAGTAGCCGAGGGAGTAGCTTGGGGCTGGCTCTGATTTGTCTCTTTATCAACAGTACCCAGCCCAGCACGCTGCACAGGGTAAAGCACTGATTTTGTATGAGTGATGATTGAATAGAAGTGGCATGTCCCTTGAGAGGGACCTAATAGTGCTACCCTCCTCTGCAATCACCAGATCACACGTGACAGAACGGTGAAAGCCTCAGGGTGGGGGGAGGGGCAGATTCCTGTCGATTGGAAGAAAACCTTCTGTAGGGTCAGCATCATTTAAACAAGGAATGAACTTGCTGGTGGGTAGTGAGGTCCCCATCCCAGGGGTGTGCAAGCAGAAGCTGGGTAGTAGCTTCTTGGGACCTTCCTAGAGAACCCAAGGCAAATTGGACAAGAAGACCACCCCCCCACACCTCCCAGATCAGGAGAGTCTGAGAGTCACCACTGTGCTCCTTCTTCCAGAGGTACGTTTATGAGGCGGATGAGGACAAGCAACGCTACATCCGTGAGCTGCGGGCCTACCAGAGCTCCCAGGCGTGCCAAGCCTTCTTGCAGAGACAAGCAGCGCACGAGGCACGCACACTGTTGGGTGAGTGGGGCCCGGCCACGGGGGCTGGGGCTAGCTCTCCCTGCCACTCTGGGATTTTTTTGAGCATGAGGCGTGTTTAGAAAGCCCTTGGGGCTAGCCCTAACCCCACCCAGTGTTCACACCAGTCACCTCCAGTTTAAAAGCCGCATCCTCTTATCCTTTGGATATGAGCCCTTTATCCAATAGATGGATTGTGGTGGCCCCTGCCCAGCAAGACACCCTGCACTGGCTTTCTTCCTGTCCTCCACTCACCGGCCCCCACCCCCACCAATGCTTCCTGGCATCACCACCCAAAACACCACTCACACCAAATCCTTGTCTTGGGGTCCAGCTCTGGGGGTCCCAGCCGAAGGAAGAGAAGAGAGCTGCATTTATTGAGTGTCTACTCACCATGCCTTCACCATGGAGGGCACCTCCCATTCATCGTCTCTTCCTCCTCATTGGAAGGCATCACCAGCCCCCTCCTAGGGGCGCATGCCCATGGGGCAGTGTTGGGAGTCCTCAGCAGCAGGGGCCTGGGAGCTCAGGTCCAGGGAGGTGGGCTCCTCCTCAGTGGTTTGGGGTCCACCACCGTCCATGCGGAGTGCTGTGCCCTGCACTCTCCGTGCCTGGGGCTGACCACCGTCCCCAGGGCTTCCACGCAGAGCCCATCGGGCCCCCACGCTGCCACTTCTCACTCCCACCTGAGCTCTCGCCTCAGTGGTCAGGGCGTGGGCTCGGGAGTCCAAGTGCCTGGGTTCAAATCCCGGCTCTGCCACATGCTGGCTCTGTGACTCAGCACGAGCCACTGAAGCAGTCTGTGCTTCGGTGTCCTCGCATGAAAATCGGCTGTAATCAGTCCCTCTGGGCCGGGCTTGGTGCAGAGCAGAGGGGTTAAATTGTAGGGAGCTTGGTGCCTGGCACGTGGCAAGAGTTCAGCAAGCTTTCACTCTGGCTACCCCCCTCTTTTCGCTCTGCAGCAAAGGCACCCCACCCCAGCTTCATCCAGAGCGGGGATCAGCAAACTGCTGCAAAGGGTTAGACCATAAATAGTTTACCTTTTGTGGGCCACGTGGTCTCTGTCACAACCGCTCAGCTCTGGTTGAAGCAGGAAAGCAGCTACAGACAGTGTATATTGTGTGCCAATAAAACTTTATTTATAAAAACAAGCAGAAGACCAAGTTGGTCCACGGGCCTCTCCACTCTGGCGCGTTGTACGTACTGGGTTTCCACCTCACATTTATTTTTAATCAAGCACCTGCCGATTAAAAAACCATCAACCTGAAAACCACTGATCTAGCATGTAACTATTAGCGGACAATCCCTGAGCATAGTGGGGCCTCCGGTCCTCGCTATGAACGTCAGAGCTAAGAAAACTGTGCCCTGAGACCCTTGGCCAAGGGTCCACTGAGAGCAGCTGTCTTCCCTGCTGGTGTTTTCCTCCCTAAGGATGCCACTTGTCAGACTTAGCAGGGAACACCTCGTCTTACTTAATCCTTCAGGCTCGTGGGAGCCCCTCGGCCTGCTAACCGTTGTGGTTGTTTGGAGACTGTCCCCACACAGAAAGCTAGTGTGCTACAAAGAAAGGCCATTCCAATAGAGCGTGGTTTTTAAACAAACAAGTTGTGTTACTGCCTGATGGAAAACATGGTAATTGTTTAAAGCTTACCATATAAAAATCTATTAATTACAATAAACAATTTTTTTTTAACATCACCTAGAATCGGCCATGCTAATCAGAAGAATGCACTCTTTTCGTTTTTTCCTGGTTTCTGGCTCATCGTTCCATAGCTGGTCAGATGCTTATACATGGAAGTCAGGGGTAGCCTCGTGGGTTTTAGGGCCGTTCAGACCTCAGTGGGACCTGAGCCGCTGAAGCCAAGCCCTGGTCCTCCAGCAGGAGCCTGGGGTCACTTCTTAGCCTCGGGAAGCACTTCCGACCCTCAAGGTGACCACCCCTCCCTCAGATGCTTTCTGATGCCACCTGTCTTCCAGCAGGACCAGGCACACCAGGAAACAGATTGGACAGGGAGGGCCTTCCGTTCTCACCACTTGATGTAAGTATTTGTTTTCAGGGGTGGGGGGCGGGTAGTGGTTTTGAAACATCACCTCATCGGGCATGGGAGACTGAAAAATGTTCATCCCCAAAGATACCTAGGTCCCAGTACCTGTGACCCATGAATGTTACCTTACGGACAATGGGGCGGGTCTTTGGGGATGTGATGAAATTGAAATAAGGGCATCAGATAGCCACAGGTGGTCTTACAGGAGGGAGACGGAAGGAAAGGCTGCGTGACCACAGCAGCCGAGGTCAAGGTGATGTGGCCACGTGCCGAGGAATGTCGTTAGCCACCGGAAGAGGCTGGAAGGGGCCAGAAACAGGTTCTCCCCTAGAGCCTCCAGAGGGAGCATGGCCCTGCCAACATCTTCATTCTGGCCCCGCCAGGCTGATTTTGGACTTCTGGTCTCCAGGACTCTGGGAGAATGAGTTCTGCTCCTTTACATCACCAGGTGTGGTGACTGATGACAGAAGCTACAGGAGATCATTCCAGGAATTGGCTATGATGGAGACAGGCCGGTGCTGTCTGGGGGTGTTACTCACACAGCAGGCGATTCTGACTCCCCCTAATGAGGAGTCCTGAGAATACGTGGGAAATTCCCAGAAGGCATGCTGGGCATGCTGGGTGCAGATGGACGTGAAGCTGAGCTCTAGGCAGAGGAGACAGGATGGGCAGAGACCCAGGGAAGGGAGCCCGCGTAGGGCGTTTGGGGCACGGAGGGCCGCTTGGGCTGCGGGGAGCGGACAGTGGGCACATGGGGACTAGGACAGGGCAGCCGTGCCTGGAGTCGCCGGACGGTACGAGCTGCGATGTAATTGGTAGGTGTTTTCCGTTTGAGCTTTAACTGACAAAGAAATATCTATTTCACTAACAAACAAGGAATCACTGAAAATGAATTTTAAGGGGCAGCCAGATGTGCTTATGCTGAAATTTTCTGGAAGGCCACACAAGAAACTCTCACCCAGGGGGAGTAAAATGGGATGGGGCACACTTTTACTTTACACCTCCCCTTTTTTTTTTTTATTACTTTAAGCATGCATTCATAATAACTTTAAAAGTTGTTTTAAGTACACCACCTTCTATCATGATGATAAAATGATTTGAGGACTTACAGTGCCAAGGACTTCCTAAATCTGTCGTCTGCCTGTAAGGTCAGCCCCCTGGGGCCCAGGCGGGGCTGCGGAGGCAGAAGCCCCTCGCCCCTCCTCTGCCCTGTGCAGCCCGGTGCTCTCTCACCGACGCAGGCACCCCTCCCCGGAGCCTGCGCCCGCCCCACTGCCTATATGTTAGGCTGTCCATGACCTGGCGTCCATCTCCCTGTCCAGTCTCCTCTGCCTTCCATGTGCCCACCTGCCCTGGAGGGCTGCCAGCTGCTGATCCAGAGCCTCCCCTTTCTTCCTCACCCACCCTGTGACCTCAGACAAGCTCCTGCTGTCCTCACGACACGCAGCTCAGAGCGCGACTGTGAACGGAGTGCTCAGTGACCTCTGGTTGAATTGGAAGTTGAAAACATGAATTGATTCTAATAGATGAAGACCTCACGCTTCTATTGAGGGCCGTGTGACTAGATATACAGCATGATAGATTACAAGATAAATGGTTCCTGGCTAGTTTTTTCTTTGACACCTTTTCTTGGGCACCTTGCGATTTGTTTTCGCTTAACAGCCCTTCTCAATCTTGGCTTCAGGTTGCAAGAGGGTTGGTGGTAGGGATCATCTGAATGAGGGTGGGGTCCCTTCCATAATTGTTCCCAGGGTCATCCTGCATTGTCATGATGGATTGTATGATAAGGATATATTTCTATAAGCAAACGTGAGAGTGCAGAACTTTGTGTTGAGGTGCATGTGAGCTGAGTTTGGACATTTACTCTGATGTCTCGGCACCAGCCCCCGGCGGGGGCAGGCCCTTTCTCGGATGTGCTGCACCACAGACCCCTTTCCCTTCAAGTTCCCTCCTGACTCGGGGCTCTCCAGCAGCCCTCCCCCATCTCTCCCTCTCTGGAGCTCCCAGGGCTCTCCTCCCTCACTGCCCTCTCCTAGCAGGGTCCTTCCACTTTAGCAGGAGGTAGGCAAGAGGGTATGCAAGAAATCACTCGACCTCTTCCAGGTTGAGGACACATCTCCAGGCTGAAGGAGCTCCTCTCTGATAAGGGACAGAAGTCCTAAGAATCAGTGAGCTGCAGAACGTCCTGAGTCTCATCAGCGTCTGGCTGGCCCGGGGTCAGGAAAACGTATAAGTCTTTGTCAGGAAGCATCTCTTCCAAAAGCTTAGGGAATTTTTACATCCCCGAACTAATAAACATAAGCAAATGCATATAGTTATATATGTTTCTTAATTAATTAGGTTTTTCATTTAAAAATAATATATGTGCAGGGCACCTGGGTGGTGCAGCCCATTGAGCATCCGACTCTTGGTCTCAGCTCAGGTTGTGATCTCAGGGTCATGAGATTGAGCCCCATGTCCGGCTCCACCCTCAGCAAGAAGTCTGCTTAGGACTCTCTCTTTCTCCCCCTCTGCCCCCGCAAAGTGAAAAAATAAATCTTTAAAAAGAATAATAATAATATATGTGCATGGTAAAAACAAATGCAAACAGCACACAGAGGCCTCTGGGAAGAGGTGGGTCCTGCTCACAGGCACCAGCCCACCTCTGCATCCCAAGACATCCACTATACCCAGCTTCTAGGGCATCTTCCAGAAATAGCCCGTGGATACATGCAAGCACCTATGGGCTCGTGCACAGATATTTTGATAAAAGGACACATTTTTGTTATTCAGTCATAGAGCTCATTCTGGTTTAGGATTTCAAAGTAAACTCTTTGCAAGTAAGCAGAACCCAGGGTTGGTTCTGCGCTTTCTCAAACAATCCCGCCAGTTACCAGAACTCCCCGCTCTTCCTTCTTGGCCCCATTCCTCGCATTTCCCACTCGGTGACAGAGGTCTTGGGATGATTTGAAATTCTCAGCTGTGCTTGGAGAGGCCTCAAGCCGGCAAGTGGTTTCCCCGGGGGAGAAGGGACGAGCAGGACGCAGCCCAGCCCGAGAGCCGTGCGGAAGCCCCTCTGAGCCAAGTGTACGTTCAGAGATGGTGGGATCGCCGCGCGCGTCCGCCCGCCTCCGAAACGTTTCTGTCCGCAGGGGGATGAAGGCAACGACCTGGTACTGTAGCACCTGCAGACAGTTCTTCAGCTCCTTGCATAACAAGGAGCACCTGCTGGGAAAGCAGCACCTGCAGAACCTCACAGGTAACCCGCCCACCCTGCTTTTCCGTTTGAATGTTAAGACCGGATCTAACCAAATGCTCTTAATATCAGGCGTGCACGCGGGAGGGGGTGGGTCTTCAGGGAAGAGCCTACGGAGTAGCCTCTTCATTTGTTTTACTGATTTTTTTTCTTTTTGAGTGTAGTTGACACACGATGTGACATTAGTTTCTGGCGTGCAACCTAGTGATTCAGCTAGTTTCAACGTTTTGTTCACCTTTCACCGCACAACGCTGGTACGGTGTCATTGAGTCTGCGCCCTGGGCTGTGCCTTTTATTCCAGATGTCTTCCTCATTCCATGCCTGGAAGCCCGTGCCTCCGCCTTCCCTTTGCCCCATCCCCCGTCCCCGCGCCCGCCCCACCCCCGCCCCCGGCAACCAGCAGCGTGTCCTCTGTATTTATAGGTCTCATTCTGCTTTTTGTTTGTTTATTCATTGGGTCTTTTTTTTGTTTAGATTCCACATATGAGCGAAATCGTATGGTATCTGTCTTTCTCTGACTCATTTCGCTTAGCACGCCACCCTCTAGTCCCATCCATGTTGTCGTAAGTGCCGCAGTTAATGTATATACCACACCTTCCTTGGTCACTCTTCTATGGATGGGCTCAGGCAGCTTCCGTGTCTCGGCTATTGTAAATAATGCTGTGATAAACATAGGGATGCCTAGGTCCTTTTGAAGGAGTGTTTTTATTTTCCTTGGGATAAACACCCAGTAGTGGAATTACTGTATCACAGGGTAGCTCTATTTCTAATTTTTTGAGTAACCTCCATGCTGTTTTCCAGAGTGGCTGCACCAGTTTTTGTTCACACCCACAGCTCACGAGGGTCTCTTTTTCTCCACATCCTCGCCAACACCTGTTGTTTCTCGTGTTGCTGATTTTAGCCATTCTGACAGATGTGAGGTGGTATCTCCTTGTAGTTTGGATTGTATTTCCCTGATGCTGAGTGATGCTGAGCATCTTTTCATGTGTCAGTTGGCCATCTGTAGGTCTTCTTTGGAAAAATGTCTGTTCAGGTCCTCTGCCCATTTTTTAATTGGGTTTTTTGTTTTTCTGGTGTTGAGCTGTATAAGGTCTTTACATATTTTGGGTATTAACCCCTTACTGGATAGGTCATTGGCAAATATCTTCTCCCATTCGGTAGGTTGTCTTTTGTTTTATTGATGGTTTCCTTTGCTGTGTGATTTGCCTCTTCACTAACCTCGGGGCCTGGATTTCACATTCTCCCTGCCTGCAGCCTCTGTGTCCAAGTCACCACGGGCTCGCTCCCTCCCTTTGCTCCTTCGCCCAGGTCTTGCTCAGGTGTCACCTCCTGGAAGACAGCTTGCAGTGTGCACAGCTGTGTACCCCCTACCCCTCCCGCCCTCCCCTGCCTTCTTTCTCTCCATCCTGCCATCTTCTAGCAACCTCTTTGCCCTCTATGTTGTTTGCCGTCTCTCTCCAGGATTTAAGCCTCTCGTGTTTCAGGATATTTCCCTTTCATTCACTGCAGTACCTCCTGGGCCTAGAACCATGCCCGGCACGCCTAGCAGGCTCTGCATGCATGTTTGTGGAGTGAATGCGTGCATGCATGAATGAACATGTTCAACATATAACCCTTGAGCACTTACTCCTTCCCAGGCACTGAGCCACATGCTAGGGACGCAGACAGAATAACACAGAGCTCTGCCCCAAGGAAACTGAAGTGTGCAGATTAATACAACAGCATCGCGTTAAGATGTCTTGCATTCAAGTGAAATGAATCCCACAGCACAGGGAGGCCCCGTGATGATTACACCACCTAGCATCGCAGGCGTGCTCTGGGGCTGGCAAAGATCCCCCAAGAATGAGAGCAGCTACATCAAGTGCAGCAGTAGGGGGTGACACTGTTTCTTTTTTCCACCATTCCACTAGATCGGACCTAAGCCCCTACTCGGCACCATGCTTGCTGTGTGGCCTGGGGCCAGTTACTTAACCTCTCTGTGCTTCCACTGCCTCATCTGTGAAGGAAGGATGAGATTGCCCACCCCTCGGGGCTCTTCTGAGGACCGACATCGGTGCCTTGTGTGAGCCTGGCACGGCCGAGATGCCACCTCCTCCGACGGCTTCCTTGATCCCAGACTTGGGTGGGGGGCTTCCTTGGGACTCCTGAGGCCCCACACATACCTTTGGCTGTACGAGGATCATCCCATATTGTCAACACCACCCCGTGACATACATGTGCACACGCACTGGTCTGCGCTCCCGGCGGGAAGGCGGGGGTGGGTCAGGACTGCCCTCCGACCCCGAGTAGGTAGTAAACACTGATGAAAGCGTGCACAGAGGTACCGCAGGCCCACGGTAAGGCTGCGGTTTAAAAGCAAATAAACCGTTTTCAGTAATGTCTTGTTTAAGGTGAGTAATGGCAACGAAGATGAAAATGCATCTCATTACCTGCAGCTGAGCATAACCTGTACGCTCGGATGCCTGGAGTTGCACTGTGTAAAATACCCGCTGAAGCGAGTTAAGGCTTATTTCAAAATCTATACAATCGTGTGCTGGGGGACCATGAAGTTGTCGCTGCGTGCGGCTGCAATCGGTGCGACTCTCTGAGGGCCTCTGCGGTTATTGAAAAGGAAACAGGCATGGGCAAACCTCACTCCGTCTTCCCTTTAAACCGCCTACAGATTTTACCTTAATGGCCGGGCTCTTGAGAGCTTTTCCGTTTCTGCTTGTACGGCTGCAATTTTGCTGGGACGGCGCCGTCTCTGAGCCTCTGAGGTTTGGTCCTGCGGGGCGAGGGGGGTCAGCCCCACTTCCCCTGGGGGCCCAGGCCTCACCTGGCTTTGTTGCCCTGCCCCTCCCCAGCCCGAGGCAGAGTGAGCCCCAGGATCACCTGTCCTCGTTGATCCCCCCCTAAAAGAACTTGAGCTGTCCTGACCCCAGTCTCTGCTTCCACTCAAGGGGGCGAGGCCCCAGAACTCTGTCCTTGTGAAGACAGAGTTCACGTACCCTCAAGTTCACCCACTGAAAGCAGTTCTTAGAATATTCGGATACTTTCAACCATGACTACAATTAAGGGTACCACGTTTTCATCGCCCCCAAAAGAAGCCTCAGGCCCATTAGCAGCCACCCCCGCTCCTGGGCAAGCACTGAGTCGTCTTCTGTCCCCATAGGCAGGCACAGTTTTTTAACATTTGATGTCAGCTTTGCATGGAGCATCCCCCAGGCTTCTCCGCCCCGATGACATCTTCGGGGAGCAGCGCCATCGCCGCGAAGGGCCTGAGCATGAATCCCTGCTCTGTCTGCCCCTTACTCCCTTCCACACCCTGGACAAACCTCCACCCGTGGCCCTTGTTTCTGCAAGTGCAGAATGGGAACAGTGACCGAGGACCTCATCGGGCTGATGTAAGGGTTGGAGGAGGCGATCTTGGGGCAGCCTCTCCACGCCAGGACACCCTGGGTCCCCCTAGCACTACGGGGACCTTGGCCAGAGTGTGTCAGCAGCGCCTGCCTCCTGTGGCCCCTGCCCTGCGGTGCCTGTGCATCTCCCCCTCCCCCCCTCCCGCTACCTTGTCCCCAGAGGGCCCTCCCTAATCCACACGCCAGTCTCCCTCCTGTTCATCCTTCCCGAGACCCTAAGAAAGGCAAGATTGGTGAGGATGTGGGAGAACTGTAGCCCTGATTTGCTGCTGGAGGGGAAAACAGCCTCGTGGTTCCTCAGCAGGTTAAATCTCAAGTCACCATATGACCCTGCAGACGCCGCCCCTGAGCGTGATACCCAGCCAACTAAAAACGTACGTTCACACGACATGGTGAACGTGCATGACATGCGTTATTCATGATGGCCCCAAAGTGGAAAGAGCCCAAACGTCCATCACCAGAAGAATGACACACAAAATGTGGGCCTGTGCCATGGAATAGTATTCTGCCCTGCAAAGGAGTGAAGGACTGATGCATGGCGCAGTGTGGGTGAACCTTGGACACATGGTAAATTGAACAACCAGTCACAGAGGACCACATAGTGTCTGGTCCCAGGAGTATGAAAGGTCCAGAATAAGAAAATCTGTAGAGACAGGAAGCAGATTAGCAGTTGCCTGGGGCTGGGGGAGGGGAGAGCAGGTGGGGAGGTGTGAGAGGTGGCTAAAGGCACCAGGTTTCTTTTTGGGGTGATAAATATGTTCCAAACTTGACTGTGGTGATCACTGCACAACTCTGAATATACTACAAACCACTGAATTCAGCACTTTTTTTTTTTTTTAAGATTTTTTTTTTAATTTTATTTATTTGACAGAGAGAGAGACAGCGAGAGCAGGAACACAAGCAGGGGGAGTGGGAGAGGGAGAAGCAGGCCTCCCGCGGAGCAGGGAGCCCCATGTGGGACTCGATCCCAGGACCCCGGGATCATGACCTGAGCCAAAGGCAGACGCTCAACGACTGAGCCACCCAGGCGCCCGAATTCAGCACTTTCAATGGGCAAATTGTGTGGTACCATGACTTAGAGCTCAGCCAAGGACTCCTCCCCCAGGAGGCCCCCTTGCTGCCACCCATCTGGCCCAGGGCCCCCTGCATTCCGCTTATTTGTCTTCTTCCCCGGGGACACGGAGCAGGGACTGCCTTGCTTGCATCTGGACACAGGGCCAGGTCCAGAGATGCTGCTCATTTTTGCTCATGGGGCTGACCTTCCCCGTGGGATTTCTTTGCTTTTTAGGGAAATTCGAAAAAGATTCCACTGAGTGCTTAAAGCATCTGGAACCTCTGGAGAAAGAGGAAGGTCAAAATTTGCACAAAGAAGACTCAGAGGAGGAAGCTGAGTGGCCCGATCCACTTGCGCTAGGAGGCCTGATTCCAGAGAAGCATTTTGCTTCATTCGACTTGTGTTTCTTGCAAGAGTTTATCTTTAAACTTCTGAAAAGTAAGTAGTCAAGTTCAGCACTTTCCCAGTAGCTTTGTAACCTAAGGTTTTATGATCCTAGTCAGAATAACGTCCAATAAGAAGTTATGATATTAAGTGGAACCAAAAAAAAAAATGCCATCTAGGAGAATAACAGTAAATAAAAATAATAATCACATGGGAAATAACCAAGAACATCCACTGAGCCAGGCACAGGTCCAAGAACTTTAGACAAATTACCTCTTTTAATTCCCATAAAAGTACTGCGAGGTTGGTAATAGTATCTCTTCCTTTTAAAAAAAGGAGAGTGCGGGGTGCTTGGCTGGCTCAGTCGGAAGAGCATGTGTCTCTTGATCTCGGGGTCATGAGTTCGAGCCCCACGTTGGGTATAGAGATTATTAAAAAGACAAACATTGAAATAAAATAAGGAAAGCGCAGCACAGAGAGGTTAAGTAACTTGCCCATGGTTGCAGAGCTGGTCCATGGCTGAGCTGAAATTTAACCCCAGGCCATTGGGTTCCACGACCTGTGTTCTTCACAACTTCCCCACAGTCAAGTATGTGAAATTACACATAGGTAAATCCACGCAAATGTTAACGGTGGTTATCTCTAGCAGGCAAGAGGAGGGGGTTATGTGTTTCTTTATTCCTTTCTGTGTCTGCACATTCCCCACCCCCCCACTGGACAGAGATGTCCTTCATATTATCAGAGAAAGAAAGAACTCTCTTAGAAAGGATTTGGGGGATGACCTGCCCAGAGTGGGGGCCTCGACTGTTGCCTGGCGGGGGGGAGGGGGCAGTTCAAAGAGAAGGGGAGGTGTTTGATGGAAAAGAACAGAAAAAGATGGCGTTCTCGTACCTTTCCTCCCAGTCAAGGAATTTGAGCTCAGAGAGCTGAGGAAGACTCTAGAAAGAGCCCGAGTGGAGCAGGAGGCCCTGCAGAGGCAGCTGGTAGAGTTCCAGGTGAGGCGCCCGGGGAGGGAAGCATCCACATCCTGGCTCCGTGGCCCCCTGCTCAGCTCAGGGCCCTGAGGTGTCAGCAAGGCAGGGATGAAGACCACACGGTCTGCTCAAAACACCGCATCACAAACCCCAGTTTCACTCGCCTCCACACCATCCAGGCACGAGCATGCATGTTATGTGTCCTTGTAAAATGCAGTGTTCTGTCTGGTTTTGATGCCCAGAAATTGTGCCACGAGCCTTCTCGTGCTGCATGCTTATTCCACTCAGTGTTCCGTGTTCACCACTTTGCCATGTGGCGTTTGGCCCATTACTTCTCACTGGGGCCATTGTCCCCATTCCCCTCTTGGTGGCCCCCAGTTTGTGCCCAGCCCCTCCCGACTAGAGCTGGGGGTATGATGAGTGTCCCTGCGTGTGTCCCGTTATGGGATCCATGGTCTGGACCACACACCCCAAGAAGGGGGGCCGGGAGGCAGCCGGTGGATGCCTTTCCATGGACAAGTATGCATAAATTTAGGCATCCATGGGTGGCATCTATTTTAATGAAAGCGAAGAGAAGAAAATGAGGTGAAACCATGCCAAAAGTCACAGTTTTTAAATGTGTTATTTTATTCTGATTATAAAATTAACATATTCATGGAAGAAAATTTTGAAATTTCGGAAGTGTGAAGAAAATTTAAATCCAATCGTTAGACAAGCATCCTTAGCATTTCAGCGCAACAGTGTCTGGGCTTTCTATGCACAGCTAAATCTGTCTATTCATGTAGATAAATACGTCTATACTGTCTATATGTTATCATGGATCTCTATGTCTAAATAAGTATGTCTCCCTCTGTGGAGGGAGAGAGAGGGAGGGAGGTGGAGAGACAGACAGACTGACAGAAAAGATTGGGATGAAAAACCACAGTTTTGACTCCTACGGTTTCCATTTTATTACACGGTAAGCGTTTGCACGTCTCCTTCGATGTTCTTTCACGAATTGCCTCTCGTGACCGTATAATGTTTCGTCAGACAGAAGAACCCTAATTGAGTCCCCGTTTCCCAGTCCCTGGGCACTTGGGTCGCACCCAGGTATTCTATTATAAATGACCCCGCGCTGAACATTCTGTCCACTTCTGCTCATCCTCAGGCTCCCCTCGGGAGGGACGCCTACAAGGGTCACCCACAGGCTCTAGGGGATCCAACCGGGCTCTGCCCTCAGCAGCTGTGTGCCGAGAGAATGGCCCTGGTCCTCGGTCTTTCATGTGTCAGCTGGGGGGTCATGGTGGGTCTGCCCCCTCTGGTGGTCGTGAGCCACGAACTCCCCGACTCCACCTGGAGTTCTTGGAGGGGTACCTGGCACCCGATGGTGTCACCGTCACAGGATCGCCCTCTGGGGGCTGTCCCCGCCCCCCTGCTCCCTCCAGCAAGCTCTTCACCTCAGACTTCCGTGCTCCCCTAAGTTCCACTGCAGTTCCCGGTTCCTTTGAGTGTAGCTCATCCCCTTTCCTGCAGCTTGTTAAAGAATCCTGAAGAACAGTGAATATTAAACAACAACAACAACAACAACAAAAAACCCACAAATAACAACAGGAAAGAAAACACCTAGCTATCCAAAGCCACCACAACGTGACCCAGCAGCCTGGGCGGCAGGAAAGGTGTGTGCCATGGGGGGTGGGGGCCTGCCCATTACTGTCCACGACCTCGGGAGCGGGGTGGCTCACTGAGATCCCAATCCACATCTTTAGGGGGAGACCACTGTGCCCCCTGCTGCCGAGGCCCTGGCATATAGATACACTTTCTCCATGGGTGGGAGCCCACCCCCTGCGCACGCACCTCACCCTGAGGCTGGCCACGTCTTCCCTGGCCCAGGCCTAATTTCTGCCGTGGGGCCATGTGGCTGGGAGCCTGAAAACAGCCAGCTCAGAAGTCCAGCCCCGCTGTGCATCCAGGCCCCCCTACCTGGCTGCAGGGCCCGGCCGGGCATTGATTCCGGGAATCGTGCTTCCCCAGCCTATAGAATGAGCTACAGTGAGGCAGAATGGGCCTGGGGTGGGGGCGTAGAAAGATTTTAATGGGTGGGGGCTCTGTCTGTGGCTGGCTGTCCTGCTTCCGGGAGCAGTGGGGCGGGGGGGATCTGGGACGTTTGAGGATTGTGGGTGTGTCTTGCAAGAGCAGCCGCAAGACCTTCCTTGTTTAATTGTTGACTTAGGAGTTTACTTATTTACTTACCTATTTATTCATTTACTTGTTTTGTACTTTATTTCCTTATTTATTTCCTTGCTTATTTACTTATTTACTTTTAATTTACTTATATATGTATTTACTTACTCTTTTTCTTATGTACTTTCCTATTCACTTATATGCATATTTATGTACTTCTTTATTCACTCTGTTGTCTACGCACTCACGCACTCACGCGCTGGCGTGTTGTGCTCCTGCCGAGGGCTGGCCGGCCGTGAACCCCTAGGTACCCCTTTCAGGACCAGCAGCAGAGGCTGGAGGTAGAGCTGGTGGGCCTGAAGACCTACGGGATCGTCCTGGAGAAGGAGTTTGAGAACCTGAACATGGTGCTGATGTTGTCCCACTTCGGCCTGCAGGTGATGGACACGGGTGAGCCCCTGTCTCAGGCAGCTCCTCCCCACTCCCCGTGCCCCATGCAGCCCTCTAGGTCCTCACTGGCCAGCAAAATCAAGGCCACGGGGGATTCCTGGCCACTCACCTGTTCACAACTGCATTCCCCCATTTCTTGACACAGTGCGCTTTCCTACGCGGCCAGCGCACCCCGGCTCTGTGCTGGGTGTGGGGGTGGGGGTGTGGAAATGAACATGGTGCTGGTGATCCCAAATCCAAGCCCTGGGCCGGGCACCTCGGGGAGGAAGAGACCAAAAGCCCCTGGCCTCGAGAGTTAGTCAGGGAGTCAGACCCTGGGTTACTAGGCTGCTGGCCAGCCGTGTCCTGGAGGGGGCTGCCCTCCATGGACAGAGGTCATGGGCTCAGGAAGGAGGCAATTGTTTATCTGTGGGCTTCTAGAAGGGACTGACAGAGGAAGGGGCACTCCAGCTGGGCTCAGGAAGCCAGTCACAAACCCATCAGGCAGAGAAAGGGTCACAGGCACACCGGGCAGGAGACCCCATGTTTGCAGAGGCGGGGACGTTTGGAAACGCAGAATGAGGGGGGGGACATAGCAAGGAGATGGTTGTGTCCTCAGGTGGTAACTTACGGAGTACCTTTTTCTCTAAAGAAAAAATTCATGAGTACCATTTCATCGTGAAATACTTAAACATGACTGTTTGTAGGAAACATAACACACGACCACTCCCTTCACTCTCTCCCGACCCCCATCAAACCCTTGGCCCTGGAGGTTGTGACTGTCAGCATCTTCATGCATGTCCTCCTTCCATATGTCTTTCTATACATCCACGAATGGGGTGATATTAAAAATTAAAAACAACGGGAACTCTTGGGGACACTGGGGGACCATGACCTTGGCACAGGGTTGCTGGGCCTCCTGCTAGACTGATGGTGGGGTCTTGGCAGTTGGGGGCCCCTTGGGCAGTGGCTGCTTACCAACCAGTCTGGCGGTTTTCAACATTTTCAGACCCGGTATGGCATCATGGGCCAGCCGCCCACACTGTCCAGACAAGAGGCAAACTCGCCCGTCTGCGGCTTATCCGTCTCCTGCTAACGGCACAAATGTGTGCATATCACCGTCAGGGTGTTGTTCTGTATGTGTCTTAGAGACCTCTCCATCCATGAGTGCAGCTCCGCTCGTTTTAACCTCTGCAGGGCGGGGTGTCGCGACCCCAGCACACCGGTCCCCTGCGAATGTGCACTGACGTGGGGACCTCCAGGGTTTCACCATCACCGTGGAGCAGGGAGTCCAGAACACACTACATCTGGGAACGGGGAAGCACTCCTGCTCTCTTCAATAGCAAAGCCTCAGCCCAAGGGCTCTGGCATTGAGAGATGGGGAATAGGTCTTGCTGCTTCAGAAACTTGGAGACCTTCCTCTCCCATGCACCCCCTTCCCCTCCCAGCCCTTTATCCTGATTGAGAGCATTTGCCATGACTTCCATGTGAATTTTTACACTTACATAGGATTAAGGAGAGGTGACCAGGCTTAAGGGCTCCTATAGAAGAAGAGGATGGGTCTGCATCAGGTGTGGGTAGCAGATAGGAGGCACATTCTTTAACGTTCATAAAGCCACCTGCCCCAGCACCTTCTCTGCTCTGGCCACTCTGCTCCCAGCCGCTCCCCCTCCAGACCACACACTCAGTTCATTCCTAAGACATCTGTGTACATCCCGCGCATGCCAAGCGCTGGGCCCCATGCCAGGAACTCAGAAATTAGAGGAGATGTTTTATGACCTCACCGAGCTCGCAGGCTCAGAGGGGTGGCACATGGGAAATAAACCCAGCCATCCCGGGATGAGCTTGAGTCCCAGACCTTCCTCCAGGGATGAGTCGGGGAGCAGGGGCCTCCTCCTTCAAGACCCCGTGTGTGTTCTCTGCCCCAGGCCCAGTGCCTAGTAGGCCTCCAGGAGTATTCGAGGTGAGGTCAGGTGAATGGAGAGCAGGTGTGGTTTGTGCTGACATCTGCAAGAGCCCTTGGGCTCTACCCCTTTTTTGTGGCAGTAAACTGCTCTGAACGCCCCTTCTAATTCTGCAGCGTAAAGTGGTGCCCCTCCCCCGCACCCGCGGCCAGGACCTCTCCCAGGAGCTCCGGGTTCAGCTTCCACAGAGGCACCTCTCTCCGCGGAGAAAGGACCAAAGATTCTGGGACTTACATACGGGACAGTCAGGATGGATCTACTGACCGGAGAAAATAAATTGTGTGTGTATGTTTGTGCAACAGACTCCATCTGTCTTTTATGCCTGGGCTGAGCAGTGTCTGCTCTGTAAGTATTCCTCTTGGGGGCAAAGAGTTGAGCAGCTTTGATTTGGGAAGATTTGGGTCCAGGGCTTCTGCCTTTCCACATGTGACTTCCACAGGGAGTACGGTGCAAGCCTGCTCTCGGAGAACATGCCCTTCCCTCGGGCACGCTTTGGTTTCCTCTGCTGTTATAAGGCTTGACCTCAAAGGATGGGGTGAAGATCAAGTCAGATGATCAGCTTGTCTGAGTTTGGGTCCCCTAGGGGGCAGACTCTGGGATCAGGGTTTGCATGCAAATGGGCTATTTGGGACCTGAGTCCAGGTTGGGGAGTAGGGAAGGGGAGACAGCCAGGAAAGGGTGAGCTATCTTACCAAGAAACCAGCGAAGGCAACTACAGGCTAAGCCCTGGGAAAACCCTGGGAGCCACTACAGGACACTTACCTGGGAACGTCCCACCTCCAGCACTCCCTTCAATCATTGCTGGAGAGTGGCTTCCTGAGGGTTAGTC
Source organism: Neomonachus schauinslandi (assembly GCF_002201575.2). Lineage (NCBI taxonomy): Eukaryota > Metazoa > Chordata > Mammalia > Carnivora > Phocidae > Neomonachus > Neomonachus schauinslandi. The sequence continues at coordinate 198,956,607 of NC_058404.1, forward strand.
CCCTGTCCTTCTGGCCTGCTGTGCAGCGGGTAAAGGGAGCGTGGGAGACCAGAGAGCCTTGGGCTGGGAAATGCATGCTACAGGTAGAAGGCTGGCCAGGGGGCCCCTGGGGTGGCAAGAACAAGGGATGTGGTTGGGGCATCAACAGTGTCTATTATGGGACTGTTGTAAGGCTTTCTAGCCTATTAATGGATTTGCAGCCAGAAGATGGGGGTGAGGGGTCATGGTGATTTCCACACACACAGGGTATAGACATTAGGGGCTGGGTCTGGCTGCCTGCAGCAGAGACCCGACCACAGTGGCCTCACCACATAATAAAAAGTCCAGCTGTGAGCAGCAGGGGCTGGGACAGCAGTCACCAAGAGGGGTGCGGGCACCGGCGTGTGGCTCTTGTGTGTACATCCTTTGCCCCCAAGGTAGCTCCCTAGCCTCCAGCATTGCTTCTGCACTCCAGGCAGGATGGGGGCAAGGAAGAAGGACAAGAAGCAGGTGACAGCCGGTCTGCCTCATTTTTAAAGAGCTTCCAAAAAGCCCTACTTTCTAGAAAGAGTTTCCAGAAAGCAACTCCCACTTACATCTCAGGGGCCAAGATGGCAGCCTTTGAGCAAGAGGGCTGCAAGGGAGGCTGGGAAGTGTAGTTTTAGTTGAAAACTGCCTGGAGCAAAGCTGGGTTGGCTTAGGAAAAAGGGAGCAGAACAGAACTGGGAGGGCCCAGGGCAGTGTCTACTGCAGGGGACATGATTTCTATAGCAGGAAACCAGCTTGTTCTGATCCTGAGAAGGCCTGTGTGCAGGCTGGCTGGAGGCCTTGCAAAGGAACCCAGCATCATCCTCCACTCAGGAGACATGGGTGGTGTGTCTCTGGACGTGTTTATTGCTAGACTTAACGTCAGGGTGATAACCGTTCACTGGTTTTGTTGGTGGCCTGCTCTGTACTTGGCACTTTGTATACATCATTTCATTTCCTGCATCCAACACTGGTGCAAGGCAGGTCTCATCGAGCCATTTACGCACGGAAGGAGAGAAGCCTGAGACGTAACTTGCCTGAGATGCCATCAGCGAGCAGGCCAGGTGTGGCTCTGACCTTGGGGCCTGCAGGGCCGTCAGCCCCTTGGCACTGGCACGTCTTCCTCTTTCCAAACCAGCTCAGCCTCTCCCTCCCTACAGTTACCCCACCCCTATTCACGCTGACCCCCCACTTGCCAACAGCCCATGGTCATTGGCCATTCTATTTCTTTGCCCCCGGTCAAGAGCTCCTCCAAACAGAGGCTGTCCCCGTGTGCACACTCAGCAAGACCTACTGAATAAGAACACCCAAATTATCCAAATGAGACCCTGAAGAGGATTGCCAGATTTAGCATATAAAAATATAGGACACTAGTTAAATTTGAACACAGATAAACAGTAAATACCTTTCAGTGTAAGTATATCCTGTGCAATATTTGGGACATACTGCTACTGAAAATTGATTATTTATCTAAAATTCAAATGTAACTGGACATCCTGAATTTTTTCTGGCAAACCCAGTGCGAGTGCCTCACAGGCCAGGTACCTTCTACAGCTCGACCCTGCATTTCATCCCTGGGAAAACAGACGAACTCCTCCCAGGACACACAGCAAATTGGTGGCGGTCGCTGAGCTCTCCCCGGCTGCCAGGGTCTGAGACTCCTACTTTCTCACAGAACAGCCAAGAGAAGCAGGGAGTGGAAGGTCCCAAGTGAGAAGGGGGCGGGCCCAGGGGTCCAGGAGGTGAGGGCCGGCCTCCTCAGGTGGCAGGTGGAAGGATTTACCTGTGGCTGCTGGGCAGGCTGGGTTCTGGCCTCGGCTCTACCTCTGAAAGCCTGTGGGACCTGGAGCACATCGCCACGTACTGCAAGGGAGGTCGACTAGCTCGGGTTTAATACTTGACATCTGAAAGCCAAAACCGTACCCACACCCAAATGTTCTCTCCACATAGCAACCATAGGGCTCTGAGCAAGGCACCTGCTCCCTGAGCCTCAGTGTTCTGATCTGTAAAATAGGGATATCAACGCCTGGCAGAGTTATTATAAGAGGAAGAGGAGCTGTGTTTTATGAAGCACCCGGCACAGTGCCTACACATTGCTGTAGGGGCTCCAGACACGGTTGTTCCCGTTGTTACTGACAACAGCTGTCCCAGGACCCATCCTGGGACATACAGTGACAAGGACACCTTTACTGACCCCCTGATGGGTGCTACACAGGTCTCATGTTTGTCCCCACATCCGAACCTCTTGGCCGAAGCAATTCCATTCACCGCGCACCTGCAGCAACCCTGCTCTCACCCCCGAAATGTGACTCCCTGCAGGTCTGGCTCCGGGCCCAGGCCTCCACGGGACCCACCCCAGGGAAACCAAATCGCTTGGGGTGGTGGGACTTGGATTTCAGGAATGGGGGCCACACTTGGACAGCATGTCCAGTGTGCCCCCCGCCCCCAGCCAGCAGAGCTGAAACAGAAGAATCCAAGGAGGCACAGAAAGAAATGCAATTAACATGTGACCCAGCACACACAAATAGATCTAAAACTCAACCCAATGCAAAACAATAGTTGCCCTACTTCAGGGGTGCACTCTGACCCTCTGTCTCCTTTTTCGGTTTCGTGGTTTCAAACTGCCGGGCACGGCCCACCAAACTGACTTCAGGACTTCTTTATAGGTCATTATCCACAGTTTAAAATATTTCTCAGTCATCCTCACCCCAGCGCCCTGAAGTTCGGTAGGTGGGAGTTCCAGGCCTGAACTCTGGCCTCTCTTCATGCTGGAGGCAAGAAACCAGGGCTGAGCATCTGGCCCTGCTTCCCTGCGGGCATGCACTGGGGTGAGACACGAACGCTCCCGAGAGCCAGAGGGGGCTGTTCATCCTCTTGCTGCAGAAGGAGGATTCAATGGTACAGCTCTGGAGCCCTACTGCCTGGGGTCCGGACGCTCCCACTTGCTGCCACGTGACCTTGGGCTGAGTTCACGGGCAGCATGTTGAGTTTCCCCATCTGTAAAACAGGGCTGATAGCAGGACCCCACCGGATTGTGAGGACTGAATGGGTCCGTAGACCAGGGCCTGGCATGTGGCGAGTTCGGTCAACATCGGCCGTGATGCTAGTCCGGGCCAGCTTCCCGGGTGTGCTGCCTCTGGAGTCACACAGAGGTCCGCTTGGGGTCATGCTCCGCTGTCATCCTCTTGAAAATCTTATTAAGTTTCTCTTTGAACTCGTGTTTTGTAAGTGACGTCTGCTGGAGTAACGGAGCGTGCCCCTGAGTAGAGGACGCAGTGGGCGGCACATCCTCCAAGAAGCTGGCCTGGCCATTGGATGACAGGGGCTGATGGTGACAATGGCAGCAGTGGGCGACCCTGGGAGAGGGAAGGGCTCCCCGAGGATCGGTGCCTGGACTGCGGTGGGAGACCAGCTGGCCCCTCCCTGCCCAGAAGCTGTCCTTTCAGCAGCTGCATAAATATTAACTCTCAGGCCTGAGCACCAGGACAGGATCTGCCAGGCTTCGGCAGTAAACTCCGTCAGTAAGTTATTACAGAATAGAAGTGAACACGCGGACATTGCAATAAAGCAAGGCACTTACTAGAATTCTTCAATGAGTTTAGAATCTCTGGTTTTAAAAACTATGACAACATTATAAAGCAAATATCCTAAGGTTTAGAATTAGGAATAATGCAAAGATTGTTACATTCGGTAGAAAAGAACACTGTTTCTGTACAAAGTTTGATAAGCCCATTATTAAAGAGGAAGACAATTTTGGGGGTGCCTGGGTGGCTCAGTCAGTTGGGTGTCCAACTCTTGATTTTAGCTCAAGTCATGATCTCATGGTCATGAGATCGAGCCCCACGTCAGGCTCCACAATCAGTGGGGAGTCTGCTTGAGATTCTCTCTCTCTCTCCTGCTCTCTCTCTCTTGCTCAAATAAATAAATATTTTTTTTAAAAAAAGAGGAAGGGGGCGCCTGGGTGGTTCAGTCGTTAAGCGTCTGCCTTTGGCTCAGGTCATGGTCCCAGGGTCCTGGGATTGAGCCCCGCATCGGGCTCCCTGCTCCGCGAGAAGCCTGCTTCTCCCTCTCCCTCTCGCCTTGCTTGTGTTCCCTCTCTCGCTGTGTCTCTGTCAAATAAATAAATAAAATTTTTTAAAAATTTTTTAAAAATTAAAAAATTAAAAAATAAAAAAAGAGGAAGACAATTTTTTAAGTTTTCCCTTGTAATTCAAGATGGAGTGATAGAATGCATAAGCAGGAGATTGAGCTATATACAAATCATGAAGCCACCGTGGTTTTTTGTAAAACCACCCCGGGTTACAGGAAGTGTCAGACATTAGACATTAAAATAACAGGTATAAAATTACATTTAAAAGTAAATTCAGACTTGCATGAAACGGACTTACTGAAAAGAGTTGAATCTTTTTAGGGCGCCTGGGTGGCTCAGTCGTAAAGCGTCTGCCTTCAGCTCAGGTCATGATCCCAGGGTCCTGGGATCGAGTCCCACATCGGGCTCCCTGCTCGGCAGGAAGCCTGCTTCTCCCTCTCCCACTCCCCCTGCTTGTGTTCCTGCTCTCGCTGTGTCTCTCTCTGTCAAATAAATAAATAAAATCTTTAAAAAAAAAAAAAAAAGAGTTGAATCTTTTTAGAAAAATGTTCTGCAACAACCCTCAGCTCTAGATATGCTAAAATTCATACTTCAAATCAATAATTGAACTGAAATTTATCCCAATGTTATCACAACCTGCAGAATACTCAGCAGCCCCAGTAACGGTTGCAACCAGCAGAAAGGTCCTCAAGATGAAAAATTATCGAAAACGATCTGTGACCTTGAATTTGCCAAGAGCATTGGATGTCCCGTCCCATTATACTGATTGAAAACGAGCTGCTAAAATACACATTTCGATGACCTATTAATGAATTTGCAGTAAAGCAAATCCGGGAAATCTTATAATCAAGCTCTCCCATTAAAAAGGTATTGTTATTTGTTGTATTATATAATTTATGACACCAAAAATGTTGGTTTTACAATATGCAAGTTTGTGTTGTGACCCATGTGTCCCTTGTTGTCGCAACCATAGTGTATAAGTAATAAAATATTTTAAAGGGAAGATCTTTATATTTAATACTTTCAACTGCACTTCCCCCTGCTTTTAAGTTAAATCAAAAGGGGCCCCACATTTTTATTTTCCACTGAGCTGCACCAGTTACATAGCCAAGTGATGGTAATGCAGGTAACAAGCTCCCGGAGCATCGACACCAACGGGGAGCACGGGACAGATGCAGAATCTCGAATTCACCCCAAACCTGCGGAGGCAGACTCTGCATTCTCATGCTATTTATTCCAAGATGAAGTGTAGGCATGTGGGAGTCTAAGACCCACCACCCTAGATAGAGCGCTTGGGGACAACCTGTCCAGGCTCTTTGTCCCTTTGCGTCCTCGGTGTTGCTATTAAAAGTCTGTCCACTAGAGGTCACCAGAGCCAAGTGATTAATGATTTGCTTTGCCAACCAAGAGTTCGGGGAGGGGAGAGGCTGTCAAGAACAGCGCTGGGAGTTGCCATTTCCCCCAGTACTGGAACTTCTGCCTACCTCCTCAAAGGCATGTTTAATCAGAAATATGCATTTGCAAAGGGCACACTTCTGAGGTCAGATCGCTGGTTTTCCCAGGGGAAACCCCAGGTAAAGGCCAGCCTGGTGGGTTGGGGGAGCCAAGGACCAGTGCTCGGGCAAGCCGCCTCTCCTCTCTTGGCCTACGTGCCTCCATCCATAAAGTATGGGCAGTTGGACCATGAGATTTTCAGGGTCCCCCTCACTTCCTGTTGCAGCTTTCTGTCCTGGGCCCCCGACTTTGCCAAAGAAATAGAACCAAGTTCCAGGCTCCTGTCTCCACAAGTAAAATGTCCTCTTTCTGGCCTTCAGGGCCCTAGGAGACCAGGGGCTGTGCCTTGGAATTCAGGGTGTCTGGCAGGTCTGGACTTTTAAGGAACCTGGCGTTCAGGAGGCCATGGCACATTCATCTCCGTGCCACGTAGAGAGGGTTCTGAGCATGGGTAGAGAGGCATAAGATGGCAGAGGAACAGAGCTGGACCAAACCAACCATCACACAGATGGGGACTGAGGTCCAGGGAAGGATGTGGCTCTCCCGGGTCCCTAGAGGAATCAATGGGGAAGCTGGAACTAGAGCCTAAGTATCCAGGGGCTGAGGGCACTAGCCCACTTGCTCAAGGCTTCCTTCCTCGGGAGTTGGATGGATTCTCATTGACTGGGTCTTTGGGGGGAAATAGCCCGTGGGAGCTGATGTTCTCACGGGGACTTGCTACCCAGAGGGGAGCTCAGAGCCTTGGCCAGGAGAACAGGACAAGGCCTGCAGGGGCTGCCCATGATCCTAGTGTTGTGGGGGTTTCTGCCAGAAAGAGAGAAGGGGTCTCTCTGCTCACAGCTGGGTGCCATCGGTTCTCCACTTGGCCCCAGAGACGTTAACTCCAGCCTGGTGGGCCACGTGGTGGGCTGTCATCCCAGAGCCTGGTAACAGCTCTGACCATGCCATCCCCCTGCTCAAAAGCCCCTAGTGGCTGCCTATTGCCTGAGCGATGGAGCAGATGATCCCGCGCGCCTCAGCCTGGTGTCAATGTCCTTCAGAGTTGGGACACAACCATCTTGCTAATGCACGTGCAGCCCCCCTGCCAATCAGGCCCATGGGCTGCGTTGGTACATAAGCCCAAGTCAGCCTGCCCACCCGCCTTCTGTCACCCCTATTATAGAGCCCTTACCAGGTGCCGGGCATTGCTCCAGGCCCTGAGGAGGCAGCAGTGAGCAGAGAAGACCACGCCCTGGCCAAGCTCATGTTCAAGGGGAGACAGGCAAGCAAGAAATCAACCGTAAACTATGGCAATGAGCAGGGAGGGAAGCAAGGGGGATGGAACGGCAGGGTTGCAATGTTCCACGAGGTGGTCAGGGAAGGCCTCTCAGTGGCACCTGAGCCGAGACCAGGAAGTGTGGGGCTGGGGAATAGCATCCAGGCAGAGAACAGAAGGTGTAAAGACCCCAGGTCAAGAGTGGGCTCAGTGTGTTCTGGGACCAGCAAGGCCAGCATGAGGCCAGGGAGCAAAAGGAAAGGAGTGGAGGATGGGGTCCAAGAGTAACATGGCGCCAAGGGCCTCGGGGGCCACTGGAAGGACTTCGGCTTCTACGCTGAGAGAGGCAGAGCCCCTGGAGGGTTTAGTCCAAGGAACAACAAGACCTGACATCACCCTGGCTGCCCCAGCAAACTGAGATGGGGGACAAGGGTGGAAGTGGGGAGACCATCGGAGGCATCCCCACTTACCCACCTCCAAGCCTTCGTGAACGCTGCTCCATCTGCCTGAACCCGCTCTCTGCAATCTGTGATCAAAGGACAACTGGATGTTCACTGAACTAAAGCTCAAATGCCAAGTGCCCACCCTAGCTGCTCTTCCCTGAACCCCCAGGTAGAAATACCTTCTTTTGCCTCTGAATGTGCATAATAATTTCTTTGTAGGCCCTAAAGAAGTTCTCACTGTGAAATTCTCTCCTGCTTCTGTCCTGGGTGCTGGGCCCTTAGGGATAGGGCTATTTGGGCTAGTGTAGGGTTGGGCATGTGACCTACGTACAGACTGTGGCCCTCACCTGGGCTTCGCATCACAGTCCCTGGGCATCCTCACCCAAACCAGCAGAATCAAAAATCAGTGTGTTGGCAGGGTAGGGGGGCTGTTGAGCATCTGTGTTTTTAAAAGTTCTCCAAGAGATTTGAGTGTGGCTAGGGGCGAGAGCCACCGAAATGTTTGTTAGGGACTGCCTGGGGTTGGGGTTAATTTCTGTCCCCCAGAACGGCCAAATGTCCCCAATTAGGGCATGGCCAAATGTCCTAAATTCAAATCCTACCACAGCCATGCATTAGATGTTGGATGTGGTCACTTCATCTCTCTGACCCTTGAGTTCCTCTTCCACAGCTCCTGGTATCCAGCAGGCCCTCAGCAGTGATGGCTGCCCTTCCTGCCCTCTGAATAGAGCTGAGACAGACACACATCCTCCATAGATGACAGTCAGGCAGAATGTGATGGTGGTGATGATGACGGTGGTGATGATGGTGGTGATGGTGGTGATGATGGTGGTGATGATGATGATGATGGTGGTGATGGTGATGATCCTGGGGATGATAATGATGATGATGGTATGGTGATGGGGGTGATGGTGGTGATGATGGTGGTGATGGTGGTGATGGTGATGATGGTGTTGATAATGATGATGGTGATGATGGTGATGATGATGATGGTAATGATGATGGTGATGATGGTGATGGTGGTGATGGTGATGATGGTGATGCTGGTGATCATAGATGGGTTCCTGTGTGCTGGGTAGTGGTTTCCTCAGCACGGGGATACACAGTTCCAGGGACCAGTGAGCACCCACGCAAGTAACCTCAACCATTCACCACAGTCTGCACAAGTACTTTTTTCTGTGTGTGCTGTGATGTGACAAAGATTGGAAAGCCCTATTTAACTTGGTGCTGCTCATTTTACCTTCAATTTGTTGCTTAGTATCATTGTCTCCTGTTTCTTTTTTTTTTCCCAAAGACAAAGTCTTCCTACTTGCTCTTTTCCTTCCGCTAAACAGACACTTTAAAAAGTCCCGTGCACTCAGTGGAGGAGAAAATCAGAGCCCTGATTCCAGCAATTTGACTCTTCAGCTGAAATAGTTTCACAGGAAACTATTTCACGTTTCACAGGAAACTGACCACGTGCCATGGAGGACTGTGTAACAGAGAAGGAACCTGGTGGGGCGCCCTGGAGAGAAGCTCAGCTCTGACTTTGCCCTCCTCGGCTGTGAAACCAAGCTGCTCACTCAATGTCCTGGGGCTCCCTTGCTGTGGGACACTAAAAATGCCCGCATGTTCTGCATCACCCATCACGCCGAGTCTGGGCTGGTTTCTCTGTGACTCTTTTGAACAAAAGCCCGTGTACATCTTGTGGAAGTAAATGCTAACTTCTGAGGCGGGGCCTTAAGAGATGTGCACTTTCTGCTTTGCACACCTTAGAACCAATCCCTGCATGGAAGCCAGCTGCCATGCAAGATGCCGCACTGCCCCAGACTGCCACGTCAGCAGGAAGCCCAAGCAGCCCTAGAGAGAGAGAAGCTATCTGGAGGACACCCAACATCCTCTTCATGTGAATGCAGCCTTCTTGGACCTTCCAGCCCTGCTCACCACCAGCTCCATGCATCGGAGCAACTGCCCCCAGCTGATGCCACATAGAGCAAAAGACCCACTCAGCTGACTTCTGCCCAAATTCCTGACCCCAGAATTATGAGCAAGTAAAGCACTTGTTTCAAGCTGCTAAGTCTAGGCATGGTTTAGGACGCGGTAATAGATGACCGAGGCTCATGAAATATGCCTTCACTCTCCACAGGGGACCACGTTGGGACAAGCGAGTGTGGGGAACGGGGTGCTATTCCTTTCCCTATCAGACAATTTCCACCCCCCCCAAAATCTGGTCCTCTCTGGCCTCATGGGCAGCTGCCCCCACCACCTCTGCTCTCAGCAGCCCAAACATCTGCCAGGACCCCCTACTCCACTTCCCTCCATGGCTCTGCACCCATCCCTTCCTGCCTTCTCTCTCAAGGGCCCTGCTTTCCCCTTCCTAGAGCAAACCTCCCTTTCTTCTGTAGGCCCCAGCTCCAATGTTACCCTTTCCCCAGCGGCCCCCAGGCACCGCTGGACTCCACAGGCCTTCATGCATGCGTCTGAGCCTTATTCGGAAAAGCACTACCTGCTTCCCTTGACATGGCATGTGTCCTGGGCCCCTGCGTCTCCCCAGGCCAGTCTCCATGCTGACGTCGGGCCAGACCCACCTCCCCTTTGCTCAGGGCTGAAGGGCAGATGTACACTGAGGATGGCAGCTTGTGGTCTCTGCCTCAGGCAGGACAAAGGCAAGCGGCATTGAGATTAGCTACTGACACTGTGCTTCCTCCAGGAAAAAATGTTCAATTCAATGAATCCATGCAACATCTCACGCCCCACACAATAACAGTCCCAAAGTGAGCACCAGGATCACGTCGTACCCAGGCTCCTGCTCTGTTCTCGTACCAGAAGTTCCCCGGCATGCCCCAAAGCAGGTTGCAATCAGAACCTGACAGCTTCCATTGTATCGAAATTTTAAAGAAAACAATTATCTGTGATCTCAGTGAGCTTTCTGGGTAATTTATATTTCCAACAATTGTCAAAAACAGTATCTCTTCTGCTTAAGTGTCCAAATTGCTCCCACAAACATCAGAAGTGCTTTTCCCTCAGTCTTCCCTGTCAGTCTCCCCGCGGCTCGTATCTGTTATTCTGAGCACCGTCTGCAAAGTCTTGGGGAGGGTTTTGAAGCGGGTAGTGTTCACCTCCCCCTGACATTTCCCGAGCGCTGAAATGCCTACATTTTCTTCTATTGTTTCCTGGTGAAGTGAGCAAGACGTCCCCTCTCCCACCAGCTCTGGGTTTTGTCACGATGATAGCTGGAACTCAGGACTGAAAGCATACTTCGCTTCAGAAGGGAGGGAGGAGAAGCCGCACCCTCCTCCAGCCCCGGAAAGGCACAGATGTGAGGAACCCACACCGCGGGGGCGTTTGTTTCAAAGAGGCCCTTCGTGACACAAGGTGTACGTGCTTTAGGGCCACATGAACCCCGCCCCACGTGGGAGCTTGTTGGGTTTCAGACATGGGGTCTACGGTGGGAGGGGGGATGGGAGTGGCATGCCAGCAGGGATTGGGGACAATCCGATCAAAGAGGTGTCTCAGCATGATCTTGTGCACGTTCCTCAACCTGTTAGAACCTCTGCTCCCCGTCCGTAACCTGGGGATAATACCTGCCTCCCAGGGCCATTGTGTGAATGTAATGAGCCACCAGGTATAGTAACCATTCAGTACAGGGTGGCGATGGTTTCTGGGTGCTATGGAAGGAACCAGCATCCAGCAGTCCCACTGAGCACTCGTGGACTGTCCCGACAACCTACAGGGGACCGGGGGATGCGAGGTGACCCTCCAAGAGGTCTGTGAGTCACCTTAGCCAGACTTACCTGATGACCCTCTCATGCTCAGTTCTGTGATATAAAATCAGCACCTCCTGGGTGCTCCAGTAGGTGATGGATAGACTGTGGTCCATCCACACCATGGAATGTTATTGAGCGCTGCAGTGGGATGAGCTTTCAAGCCATGAAAAGACTAAACGAGACTCGGATGCACATTACTCAGGGAAAGGAATATGATTCCAGCTACATGACCTTCTGGAAAAGGCAAAACTGTGGAGGCAGAAAAGGATGGGTCGTTGTTGGGGTTGGGGGGAAGATGAATAGTCAGATCATACAGGATCTTTAGGGCAGTGAAACCACTCTGTGTGATACTGTAATGGTAGATACGTGTTATTATACATCTGTCAAACCCCAGAGAACGTACAGCTCCGAGGGTGACCATAATGTACACTCAGGACTTTGGGTGACTGTGATGTGTTGATGTAGGTTCATTGATTGTAACAAATGTGCCGCTGTGGTGTGGGATGTCACCGATAGTAAGGAAGAATGTGCATAGGGCAGGAAGCATATGGGAACTCTCTGTACTTTCCACTCAATGTTGCTGTGAACCTAAAACTATTCTAAGAAATAAAGTCTATTTAAAAAAAAAAAGATCATAGGGTAAGGGAGGGAAAAATAGAACAAGATAAAATCAGAGAGGGAGACAAATCAGAAGAGACTCTATAGGAAACAAACAAGGTTGCTGGAGGGGCGGGGGGTGGGGGTATGGGGTAACCAGGTGATGGGCATTAAGAAGGGCACGTGATGTAATGAGCACTGGGTGTTATATAAGACTGAAGAATCACTGAACTCTACCTCTGAAACTAATGATACACTGTATGTTAACTAATTGAATTTAAATAAAATAAATAAATAAATAAAACAAGCAAACAAAGGACAAAAAAAAAATTTAGGTCAGCACCTCCTCCAGGGAGCCTTCCCTGACCACCGCAGTTGGTTGCAATTTCTCCCAATGTCAGGAATCTGCAGGCCAGTGTGGGTTCTCCCTGGTTATCCTGTGTTTACTAACAGGTGGGTGGCTTTCTGGCTTCTGAACCCAACCAGCCCATTAGCCCCTCCAGAGCAGGGACGGGGTGTTTCTTTCCTTGCCGTGGGTGACGCCCAGGGAGGCACCTCTTTGTGCCCCCGTCCATGGGGGACGTGTGTGAGATGGCCTGGCCATCAAATGGGAGATGGCGGGGCGCCAGGCTCATGCACGTGCTCAGCAAAAGTTGCCACTACAGCCCTTGGGTCCAGCCCTGGTGACACCCAGCCACGTCCCCAGGGGCTCCTGTGTCGACTCAGCTGGGCTGAGTGGTGTCCAGAGAGCTGTTAAAGCACACTTCTGAGCACATGAGGATGTCTCCGCGAGAGCTTAGCAGCGCGTCCTCCCCAGTGTGGGGGACACCGTCCAATCCGGTCAGGGCCTGAAGAGAACACGCAGGTGCAGCAGGGCTCTCTGCTTGAGCTGGGACATCCCTCCTCTTCCGCCCCTGGACACCAGCGCTCCTGGGGCTCGGGCCTTCTGTCTTGGACTAGGGCTGTACTACGGCTCTCCCGGGCCCCCAGAGTCGTGGGACTTCTCAGCCTCTGCAAGTCTGTGAGCCAATCCCCCGTGTGTCTATATCTCTATATTTGTTGTATCGGTTCTGTTTCTCTGGACAACGCCGACTAATGACCAATGGCTCATGGCTAGTGTCAGTGGGGTGACGGGACACAGGAGAGGTCTTGGAAAGCTCTTCTCTTCTTGCAGGCCACTTGTCTTTCTTCTGCCTCAAAGTTACGTGCCCATTCTCAATGCTCTTTTTCCCATATGAAACTTCACAATGTACTTGGTGACTCATCACAAGGCCATTAAGTGGCATTAACTCTCCGCCTTCGGAGTTGAGTAAATCACGACTCAGACTCGTGGGGGGCCTCAGCTGCCTGGCCGCAAGACAACGTATGGAGGCGGGCGTGGGAGGGTGGGGCTGGGAGCCCCTGATGTAGCACCCAGTCCTGGTGACACAGAGCCACGTGACCAGCACCAAGCCCTCCATCAGGGAGCGTAGGAAAGGAGGGAGGGGAGCTGCTCGTGAGACATGGGGGTGCGTGGGTGGAGGGACAGAGGGAGAAGAGGACAGAGCAAATGCTCTGCCACCGACCATGGTGTGACCGTGGGGAGCCTCCAGCTCCTCAGAAATTGGAGGGAGGCCACCCGGTTGGCCATGGCATCAGGAAGATCCATTGAGAAGTGACACCAGGGACCTTTCTGTCCTAGATGTGGCCAAGGGTGGGTGGGACAGCCTCCAGCAAGGAAGCTGGGAAGGGATCCTGCTTGCGGTGGGAGCATGACCTGCGTGCACTCTAGACCTCGCTAAATCCTGAATGTGGCTCCTCAGTTCCCTATCTCTCCAGGATGGCCCACAGAATCCAGACTTCCAGTTCTGCTGGCCTGGGCAGGACAGGCTCTCGGTGGCTCTGATATATGTGCAGCCTGGGCTGGGAGCCTCCTACCTAGAGCAGGGCCCCTCCAACTTTAATAGCTATACAGATCACAGGGGTGTCTCTTTAAGATGTGGATTCTGACTCAGGAAGCATGAGCGGTTTTGCATTTTGAACACTTGTCCAGGTGAAGGATTCCAGTGCCTGCTGGCCCAGCGACAGATCCATTGCAATCACTCAGCTCTACAGTCATGGGTATCGAATCCCCCTGTAGGTCAGGACTTCCCTGGGCAACCATTGAAATGCAGATTCTTGGGCCTCGCTCTGGGGCAGACACCGATATGGGGGGGTCCTGAGGTCACACGGTGGTAGCTGTCCGAAGTGGGGCATGCCAGGCATGTTCCCATGTGTCCTTCTTATCTGACTAACCCACACACTCAGAGTTGAGGTCACCGAGCGCCGCAGATGTCGTGAGAGCCATAGAACCTCTGGAACACTCAGCCTGGTCTTTTGAGCTCATCTCCCAACTATCAGTACCGCTTGCTTATTCTCCTGGGAACCACAAAGGGTGCTTTGGCCCCTTGATTCCTTGATTCTGACGAATATTGATTTGAATGTCAAGGGGCTGATTCAGTGCTCCAGTTGTGTTTACCCCAAGCCAGCTTGCCAAGAGTCGGAATTTCTGTGCCGCACCCAAGCTCATCTGCAGGCCCCCATGGGGACACCAGGTAATAGTGACACCAGAGTTCTGACACATCGCTGATTATATTAGTTCCCCAAGGCTGCTATAACAAATTGCCACAAACGCAGGAGCTCAAACAACAGAAATGTATTTTGTCACAATTCTGGAGGCCAGAAGTCTGAAATCAGGATCACTGGGCCAAAAAATCAAGGAGAATCCATTTCTTGCCTCTTTTAGTTTCCGATGCCAGCAGGCTTTCCTTGGCTTATGGCCCCATCCCTCCAATCTTCAAGGCCATCATCTCCATATGTCTCCTGATCCATCTCCATGTTGCCTTTTCTGCGTGTGGTGGACTCCCCCAGCCCCCACCTCTCTCCTGAAGGACACCTGTGATTGCATCTAGATGCCTGCCCAAGAATCTGGGAGAATTGCCCCATCTCATGCAAACACAGCATATGTAATCCAGTCACATCTGCAAACACAGCATATGTAATCCAGTCACATCTGCAAACACCTTTTCCCAAATAAGCTAGCATGCACAGGTCCTGGGAAGCAGGACCTGTATCTCGGGGGGTCATTTTCGGTCTAGTGCACTGACAGTCTGCAAAAACCCCTAACCCAGCTCTCCTCCAGAAGATAACTCATCAACCTCCTTCTTCACTTTTCTTTGTAGGTTTGGCATGCAGCCCAAGGCTTGGAACGGGTGGGAAGTGGTTAAATGTCTGCTGGGTAAATTGACGGATTAAGCAGCAGGTAGGGAAGGAAGTGGGATGGGGACATGAATGCAGACTCTGAAAGCGGGTAGAAAAAATCCGAGGGCTGAAGTGTGGGAGGCATATTTAGATGTCACATTAAAGAGTCTGGGCACTGTCCTGATGACAAGAAAGAGCTCCTTATGAGGTCCTTGCATAGGGCAACTTGTTCATTTGTTCATTCATTCGTTCGTTTGTTCATTCATTCATTCATTTATTCATCCATCCAAGCTCAGGACTTGGCTCTGTGGGGGAGGGAAGACAGTCTTCCTGCCCTACACACTCACACACATGCACACACACACACACATTATAAAGACAGAGAGAAAAAGATTTATTTTAAGCAATCAGTTCATGCGATTTTGGGGGCTGGCAAATCCAGTTTGCAGGGCAGGATGGCAGACTGGAGACCCAGGGAAGAGTTGATGTTGCAGCTCAAACCCGAAGGCCACCTGCCAGCAGAATTCTGTCTTCATCAGGGGACCTCAGTCTTTCTTTCTTAAGGACTTCAACTGATTAGATGTGGCCCACCCACATTGCAGAGAGTAATCGGCTTTACTCAAAGTTTACTAATTCAAATGTTACTCTCATCTAAAAGGTATCTTCAGAGCAACATCTAGACTGGTGTTTGACCAAAGCTAGGTACCATGGCCTGGCCACCGTGACATATAAAAGCACATCACATAAAATACAGCACATCAGAGCCGCTGTATTTTCTGGTACATTCAGATTTATGATTATTGAATCTTTGTGGATTGTACTTTGCACCATTACGTAATATCCCTCTTTGTTCCTGTGAATGCTTTCTGCCTTGAATTCTTCCTGATGTAATACAAATTTGCCATTCTTGTCATTTTTTAATTTCAATTTTCAAACATTGTGCACTTTGGGCCTCTATTTCTCGTCAGTTTGGAGGGCATTTCTTGTAAATTGCAACTTTATTGGATTTTTATTTTTACCCCAATCTTATAGGCTTTTGATGGGAAATTCAGCCCATTCCCATTGTATACGAAAGCCAATATGTGCGGTTTTATTTACTTTGCCTCACTTTGTGTTTACTTGGACTGAACTTTGTTATTGCTATCATTTCTTTCTTTCCTCCTTCCTTAATTTTGCTTCCCTGTTCACTCTCGACACCCTCACCTGCTCCCCCCTCCTGCCTCTTCCAGCTCCTGATAGTCATAATTACACCGATACTCCCTTGTGAATGTAGGAAAAGTAAGCAGTAACAGCACCCCCCACAAGATTCTTCCTTTCCCACCCCTCCTGCTCACAGCAGAGCAAGCCCTTTGTCCAAGCCTCTCCCTGCCACCAGATGCGAGAACATCCCTCCGAACTCTCCAGGGCCCGTTGCTCCTTCAACTCCGGGGGTGGCTGAGATTGATTCTATGTTTACTCCCAGATGAATATGGGTTTCCCTTACAGTATGGGGCACAGATTTCAAGAATTCTTACTTAGCAATTATCGTACAAAATCCCAGGCATATTTAGATTAAATCGAGCATTTTGCAAGGGTCACTGCCCACCAGCATTTTCTGTTCTCTGCTTCTGTTCTATCTTGAGATCTCTGCTGTACTTGAATTGTCTTAGTGAGAGGGAACCTTCTGTGGGTAAAAGGGACCCTCTGTGCATCTTGCCGTGTGGGGTATTTTCTTTCTTTTTCCCCAGCAGAATTCCATCATAGCAGGGGTAGTGGTCCTTGATCAGATCATCACAGTCCCTGGAAGTTGTTCCGAGGTCCCCTAAGAACTGGCACTATGCTGGTTCTCCTGCCTTCACCTGGGACTAGTTCTTTCTGGAACTCTGCTAGCTATGGTCTCCCATTCTGGACCTTGGAGCCTTCACCGCAGAGCTTCAGCCCAAGACATTTTCCTCTGGAAATTTCCTTGTTTCTTTCACTGCTGTCTGCCCACCAACTCCTTCTGGTGCTCCTGAGAGGTGGGTGCTCTCCCTCCTGGAACTGCCCGCAGCCTCTCGTTTTCTCCCAGAGGATTTTCACGTGTTTTTCCTCCACCCTGAAAGGCATTTGCTCCATGTTATCTTCCTGTTGGCTCATTTTCTTCGCCCTGATGGTTCTCCTTCTGAATCTGCCAATGATTTTCAAGGTCTTTCGCTCCATGGAGTGCCTCCAGGCTGGGCCCTGGCTGCTCAACCCATCCTCGTCCTCTGCTTATTGAGTCCCCTTGAAGGGGAGTGTCTTGGCTTCTCTGTGATCGTGTGTCAGGCCCGTAAGGACCAGGCTATGGTGGTCTCCTGGGTGGTGGCCAACCAGCAAGGGGGTGAATGACGAGTCATTTATGTTCTTGTAGACAAGGAAGACAGCGTTGGCAAGGTGCTCCCATGTCCCTGGAGGAGGCTTGTCTGCTCCCAGCCTCCCAGGTGCGAGGATGGCTGCTGGCCCCAAGGGTGGGCTGCACAGGCCTTTCAGGTCTGCCCCCGTCCTGCCAGCTGATGGGGAGGACAGGTGGTAAAGAAGGTAGGCTGGAAATAGAAGAACTCATCTCATCGGTTTTCAAAGAACCTAAGAAGCCCAATAGATGAATCAGAAAGTAGGTGCTTTTCAAATTAAGAAACATGAGGGGTGCCTGGGTGGCTCAGTCGGTTAAGCATCTGCCTTTGGCTCAGGTCATGATCCTGGGGTCCTGGGATCAAGCCCAGGGTCAGGTTCCCTGTTCAATGGGGAGTCTGCTTCTCCCTCTCCCCCTTGCCCCAATTCATGCTCTCTTTCAAATAAATAAATAAAATCTTAAAAAAAAAAACAAAATCAAGAAACATGAAAAGTTTAGCCTCATTAGTTAGCATGGAAATGCAGGTTACGAAGGCCATTTTTCATTTACTGTAGTAGGAAAAGGGTTAAAAAGGTAGTTCCCCATGCCAGTGTGTACCCCTCAGATGTGAACTGGAAACAATATTGAGAAATCTGTTTTGTAAAAATGTATCTAGAGACCTGAAAGAGCCTACCAGGATCAGTGCTTCTGTTTCTAGGACTTGGCCCTAATTAAAAAGGTATGTGCACACACTTGCAGTGTGAAAACGGGGACCTTTGGAAACCCCTTCTTCAATATGCATAGATCCCAACTCATGAACAGTAATAGTCTTTGAATGATTTTTTCTTCTTTCTACCTTTTGTAATTCTCCAAATTTTCTGTAATAAAAACATTATAAGAGGTGAAAGATTTCTGTGTGGCATTGGGCAAATAACTACCCATGTCTGAACTTCAATTTTCTCATTGTTAAAACAAGCCCCATGCACTCATTAGGGGTGCAGTGAAAACCTCAATGTATGAAAGCCCCCCAAAACTGAACCTGGGGCCAAGCAGGTGCTGCTCTGTGCCCATTTCCTTCCTTCCCCTGTGAGCCTCACAGCCTTAGATGAGACGGGGTAGCCCCGGGGGAGGGGGCGCAGCTGAAGAATCAGATGAGGTGATTGGTGTGAATCACACAGCTTTGATGAAAGTCCCCAGGGCTGTGTGTTCAGTATATAGAATCCATCTCCAAAACCATCTGGGATCTTTGCTCCCCACATGTTGGTAACATATCTCTGGCAGCCACTCTGAGCCAGGTTCTGTCATGATGACCAGGACAGGCATCCCAGGTTGGCTAGGAGGACCAGACACAGAGCAGACACAGCCCGGGGGGGGGTCACGGGCCACGACCTCACATTCCCAAGGCCCTGACTTAAGGATAGACCCTTCCCCTCATCTCCAAGCTGCACCTCCTCAGACACAGAGGTGAGATTGAAAGAAGAGCGTTTCCAAACTGCCTGAGCCTTGCATCAGGGCTGATATCTTTTCTTAAACGAATCCCATAATTACCTCGTGAAAAGCGTGCGACATTGCATTTAATTTCGTGCATTTAAAGCTGCACTTGGTTACTTGTACACATTTAAATGGGCCATATTTGTCTATCACTGTATCAGGAGAGCCCTCTCTGTCTCTGGCAGGGCTGGAATTTAGGGGTCTGGCGCATAGCAGGCACTCAATTGTTAGTTAATACTGCAATAGCAACGATTATGAATCTGAAGTTGGGGACCTTGGGGCCAGAGTGGTGGGTGAAAGGTGGCCCTCGTCTTGTCCAAAGGTCCAACCACCTGTTGACAGAGAGGCAAGGGGCCTCCCTCTGCGATGGAATGCCTTGTGGGCGTGGCCCGGCGGGGCGGGGGCGGGGGCGGGGGCCGGGCCACGACGCGGTGGGCCGGGCCGGGGCCGACTCGGCTCAGAAACTTTCGCTCTGGGCGGTTCGGACCCGCCCTCCCGGCGCCCTCCGGCCCCGCGGCACCAGGGGGCAGTCTGCGGCGGCCAGGCGAGGCGCCCCGTGATTGGCGGAGGCGCGCGGTGATTGGCAGGCGTGCCGGCCGCACAGCGGGCCGAGCCGGCGCCGCGTCTTGCGAGCCGCGTCGGGAGTGGAGCGCGGCCTGCGGCCCCGCCCCCAGCCCTGCCCCTCCGTGGTGGGCCCCGCTCGCCGGCTCCCGCAGCAGCTCGCGTCTCTAGCTCGGCCCGGCTGCTTAGCTCCCGCCTCTGGGCGTCCGGCTCCTCGCGAGCAACTTTGCGACAGGCCCTGAGGTCCGAAGGCGTCGCGGAGTCGCGTGCGGCCCACTTGCGGGCGGGTGAGTACTTCGGGGAGGGGGACGGCCGCGCGGGGGACTGGAAAGAGACCCGGGAGGCGCCGCCCGCCTTGGGCCTCAGTTTCTCCATCTGCGCGGCTGCTCCCAGCGCCCCCCCAACAAGTTCCCCAGAAAGTGGGGGGCTGGGGTCCCGCAGCGCGACGCCCAGGGCGACCCCCGCCCAGGCCTGGGTTGAGACTTCCTGGGGGGGGTGCGCGCCCCCTCGGGAGTCGCAGGACCCCGCGCGCTGCGAGCACCGAGAGGCCAGCACCCGTGGCCCCCGGGGACCCGCGGGTGGCCAGAGGGTGGCCGGAGGCGCCCCTCCCCGCACCCCGCAGCGCCGGTCCCGAGGTGCCCAGTCATGGCCCTTCCCCCGCGGCCGTCGGCGGGACCCAGGGCGGCCCTCAGTGCCCACGGGGACGCGGTTGGGGCGGCGGGGGCGACCGGGGTCCAGCCCGCACTGGGGACCGGGCCCGCCGGAGGGGGCAGCCCCTGGGTCAGGCTGAACCCCCCCAGAGCCCACTTAGAATCAGTGCGGCGCTCACTCTCCCCCTGGGGCTCCTCCTCGGTAAGGGGGGCAGGCAGGGGCAGTGGCAGTCCCTCCCGGCCCCTGCTGGGGTGAAGCCGGCCTTTGGCCGCCGGCCCTCCGTACCATTAATTTCTGTTGTGACAGATGGAAACTTTCTGAGGAATCTCGCCCAGCCCTTAGGGATGTGATGAAACCATACCCTCCCAACAGTTTTTGTAGTTGATGTTAAGAAATTCTAAGGAGCTAACGTTTGTACAATATTTACACTCCCCTCCCCCACCCGGCTTATAGGAGTGGGAATTATAGCCCCAGTAGACACATTATGGAGCTGAGGCTTACTGGGGATTGGTGACCTGCCCAGGACCACAAAGAGCCTGGGGGAAGACTTGCACCCTGATCTGCACTCTCCTCAAGCAAGCCCAGTCCTGCCTCTCCTCACCTTGGACAGTGACCCCTGGCATTTGGCCTGTTTATAAAGGGCTTTCCCTTCTGCTGGGATCTGTCACTTGCAGAGTGCCCTGGGTACCCTCCATGCTGGTCGCCTGTTCTCACTGCAGCCCTAGTGAGGGAGCCATATCAACGGAAACCCAGAGGCCACGCTTTCCATGGTCCCGTCCTGGCCCCTGTGTCTCTAAGGGGCTGTGATTCTCACGGGAGCCCCATGGTGTCTGACCAGAGATTTAGAGGAAGGTTCCCTTACATAACCACTCCTTTGCTGCACCCCCTGCACCCCCCAACCCCCAAGCAGATGGACCTTTGAAAACAGGGAAGGTTGCTGGGAGACCACATCACACCTTCTTTGCCAGGATGGAAGACTATGTGGAGGGCTCCCTGCTCACGCCTCCCCAGCCCCTCCTACGCCAGGGCTGGACAGGCCTTGGGGGCTGGTCAAAGAGGAGACCCAGCTCAGTCCCGGCCCCCAGAAGTGCCTGAGCTCTGGGACAGAGATCAAGCCCTGGTCTATGATGGTGATAAGAAGAATCATAACAGGCAGGGAGCTTTATGCTTTATATGGCTCTTGCCCTCTCCCACGTCCCCACCCCAGAAAGTGGCACCACTGCTGTGGCCCCCAGCCACAAACCAAGCCACCCTCTGCTCCCCACCCCTCACATTCAGTTGGTGATACTCCTGTCTCTTCTGGCCCCAGAGCTGCTGTCAGATGCTGGCCCTGGACCAGGCCTCCTTACCTTTCCCTGGATGGTCACCCAGCCCCTTTCCTGGGCTCTCCATCCTGTCCCCACACAGCCCCAGTGGTTCTTTAACTATCACTTCCCTGCTCAGCACTGTCCTTCCGAACTCCTCCTGGCCCTAGGCTCAGCCCTGCCTCCAAAGCTTGGAGTCCTTCAGGCCCTTGGGACCTGCCCTAGCTGCCCACACAGCCTCTTCTCTCATTCCTGTGTCCCATCCCCAGCGGTCACTTCCCAGCCATCCACACCTTCCTGGCCACATAGCTGGTCACTCTCCCTCTGCTGTCTTTTCTCCTGGGCAGTCCCCTGTTGGAATGCCCACACTCCTCCATTCCTCTTTCCTTCCACCCTCACCTGGCTCACACCTGCTTGTCTTAAAGGCTGAGCCAAGGGCTCTCTTCCACAATCCCTACCCTGCCTTCCAAAGCTGAGTGAGACCCCCCGTTGGGTGCTTGCACCCCAAATGCTGCTCCATCTTTGTAGTTGTCTGTTTAGGTGTCATCCTTCCCACTGGGCATGAGCTGCTCGAAGGCCAGCCCTATGGGAGTGCTGTCTGGGGCCGGGAGGCCCAGCACAGTGCCCAGCGAAGGATCAGCCCCCAGTCCATGTCTGCTGACCCGCCGGGGCTGGGCTCAGAGCAGGTGCCTGGTGTGCTGTGTGGGCTCGGCATTGGGCAGACACTCGTGGCTGTCCTTGATCAAGGATTTGGGCATTCCCAACTTGCCTCCCACTTTGTTTCTATGGACTTGGCACATTGAGTGGAATCGGAATGTTCCTTGGTTTGGCCCTTAATACTCTGGAGCAAAAATAAGTATCTGGGAGCCTCCAAGGGCTTTGTGCCCTTGTCTTGAGGAGTAGCCCTTTGCCTTGGGCCATGCTGGAGCAGCCTTCTCAGACCCTGAGAACCCCTGGGCCCTTTCCCTTAGGGCTCAGTCACAGGCGGGTTTTAAAATATGTTTTGTTTTCATTTCAAACACCTTACACATTTTTTATAGAAAATCAGGGAAATACATTTAGAAAAAGAATAAAATAAAACCACTCATAATCCCTCCACCCAGAGAGAGCCAGTATTAACAGTTCAGGGGACATTTTCTTTCATCTTTTTCTGCAGGTAGATTTCGTTTTCATTCTAAAGAGACAGGATAATTCTTATGCTGCTTTAAATCCTGTTTAACAGTGTTACACCAACATTTTCCTCGACTTTAAACATTTATTTGTATACGGGGTCATGGTTAACATCTTTGTAGGGGAGCACCGTGCTGAGGGGCTGTAATGTTCCTAACTGCCATCTCTGCATGGTGCTGGCAAGTTTGCTGGTGTCAGACCCCCTTGTGTGTGACACCTGTGGGCACCCCTGCTTATTCCCCGGGGCTGGGATGGTAGTGTGGCGGCTCTGGTCAGAGGGCACTTGAACAACTTTAAGGCTTCCCATGGGGGCTTGTTTCAGAGGTGGGGCTGCCCCCCCGGGGGACCAGAGCGGGGGCCAGCCTGCACACAGATTAGAGCGTTTGGGGCAGAAGGCCACATGGGGTCATTCTGCTCCATGTCTCCATAGATGCATGGTCCCTGCAGCCCTCCTTAGGGGTGGCAGCTCCTCAGCCAAGCTCCTTGGTGCTGGTATTTTGTGTTTTGATGGGATAAAAATATGCCTTGGGACTCACGTGGAAAGAATGCCAGCCATTTTGTTTTTTTGGATCTTACACAATGACAGGTTTCCAGGCTACCGCCCTGGCCATCAGGGGGCAGTGGGGTTGGCCGCCCCACCAGCAGGCAGGTTGGAGGAGTCTTGGAGCTGGGGCCAAGCTGGATGAAGACGCTCCTGTTTTGCCATCAGGATGCTGGGGTCTGGGGGGAGGGAATTGCTTAAAGTCACACAGCAAGGTCCTATAAGCTTGTTGCTTCCCTGAGGGCAGACTGTCCCGGTGTGCCTTGCACATTAGGCCACCAATGCGTGCCAGGCAAGGCTGCAGGTGCTCCAGGGGAATGAGATGCAGGCTCCCAGAACCCCAGGAAAGAGAACGTGTTACAGCTGGAAAGGCCAGACCCTGTGTGGGTCCTTCCACCAGGAGATGGTCTGGGATCCTCCCTGTGACCCAACCCTGGCAGTGAATTGTCTCGTTTGCTTTAAAATAATAAGCCCTGGGCGCCTGGGTGGCTCAGTTGGTTAAGCGACTGCCCTCGGCCCAGGTCATGATCCTGGAGTCCCTGGATCGAGTCCCACATCGAGTCCCACATCAGCAGGAAGCCTGCTTCTCGCTCTCCCACTCTCCCTGCTGTGTTCCTGCTCTCGCTATCTCTCTCTTTGTCAAATAAATAAATAAAATCTTTAAAAAAATAAAATAAAATAAAATAATAAGCCCTTTGCTCCCCAAAGGGCTTGACCAACTCTTAGAGAATCCGAAAATTAATTTTCTTTTATTCATCCATTCTTACTAAGCAGAGATTTTATTTGAAACAGTTATTTTGACTGCCGTGCGACATGCGTAATACTTAGCCCAGAGGCCAGCCACAACCTGTGGTTGGGTCCCTGCAGTTCCTACCAGAATGTGTTTTCCAATGGAATACGTCCTTGTGGAGCACCTGGGAGAACTAGCTTGGGTTTATTTGGTTGGTTGGTTGGTTGGTTGGTTGATTGTTCGTTTTAATATTTCATAGTTTGCAGATTACTTTCTCTTCTTTCACACCCTTAATCCCCATGGCACCCCTACATGGGAGGTGGTATTCCCATTTTACAGATGAGGAAACTGAGACACAGTGAGATTAAGTAGCTGCAGGTCCCGGGTAAAACTGAGACTCACTCCCCATGTCTCGTGGTAGTAAAATTGTGTCCCTCCTGGCCTGGGGTCTCCTGGTAGAGGGGGATACTACCTGAGACACGACTCAGCAGAGGCATCGGGGACGCTCCCGGGAACGAGGCACATTGGGCCCTGCACTGGAGGAAGAGGGCTCTCTCTCTGCCAGAGCACAGGGCAGGCGTGGTCGGGGTCGGATTGTGAGAGGCCCCTTTTTCAGAAACAGGCTTGGTGGATTTGAATTCCAGCTCCAACACCGTGAGCTGTGTGGCCTCGAGCACGGGTCCTACCTTTCTGGACCTGTGTTTCCTCATCTGTGAAATGGGGTGAGGGTTGAAGGCTAAGCCACCTGTCCGTCTGTCACACCGGCTAGTGGCAGGACCTGGCTTACAGCACTGTGTGCGGCACCCCGAGACCGTGCACGGCAAGCGCGGAGAGCAGAGCGCGCCCAGACACACGTCCGTTCCTGCTGCTATTCCCGACGCAAGTTGGCTCTCGTCAAGGCCAGCTGCGCTCTGCTGTTCCAAGGAGGTGGCCCTTGATTCTGGGGGCAGCAGGCCACGAGAGGTGGCTTGGCAGGATGTGGCCCCATGTGGTCTAAAGAACTGACGTGTTTGCTGTCTTGGGTCAGGGGGTGACCTGTGTGACTGGGTTCCGTGTGCCGCGTCACCGTGGGTCTCCCCCGCCCGTGGCTGGCTACGTGCTCACTCTGGTCTACACTTGTGGCTAAATGGCGAGTTTCACAGAAGTCGCCTCCTTGTTGGGCTCCCTGAAGCCTACAGTTTGGAAACAGCATGAAGCAGTGCGTTGATTTCCAAGCAGATTTATGTGGCTCGGCCGTGCTCTGGTCTTGCCTCTGGGGGATGTTTTAAAATAAGGACTGAGTCCTTCAGACGGAGGAATGACCAGATTGAAATCTGTGAGGAGCCACCTCATGTTCTATGTGGGATCTCATTCAACCTCACAATAGCCCCCGAAGACCATGCCCATTTTACAGATGAGGAAACTGAGGGAAGAAATTCACTCAAGGCCTCTGGCTCAAGGGGTCCCATAGCAGGCATGAGCTTGGGCCCTACGTCTTGAGGCCTGGAGTCCCTGCCTCACCGGGCACGAGCCATCCGACCTCCAACCAACCAAATAAACCCAAGCTAGTTCTCCCAGGTGCTCCACAAGGACATATTCCGTTGGAAAACACATTCTGGTAGGAACTGCAGGAAACCAACCACAGGTTGTGGCTGGCCTCTGGGCTAAGTATTACGCATGTCGCACGGCAGTCAAAATAACTGTTTCAAGGGGCATGGCCTGCTCAGGACCGCAGAGCTGGGGGCAAGGAGTGCCTCCTTCCTGGGAGTGATGGACACAGATCCCGTCTTCAGGACCCACTGTGGCAGGGACAGGGCAGGCATGGTTGTGTAGCCCCCCGGGGAACAGGCTTGTGGCACCTGGGGCCGCCCCAACTCTTCCTGTGACATTTGTCTCCAGAAACATCCAGGGGGCCCCTACCCTGGCAGGCCTGGTGCTTGGCGCTGGGCGTTTGGGGATGCCTGGCCCCCGTGTGCAGCCTGTAGTCACATCTGGTCCCCAAGGGGCCCTCACTTGAGAGGATTGTCCCGTTTACAGTGGAGGAAGCAGAGGCGCGTGGCCTGCTCAGGACCGCAAAGCTGGGGGCGTGGGGCCAGATTTCCACACTGGCAGCCTCTCCCTGCTCCGCACTCACTTTCCTCAGTGCAGTGAAGAGGGTGGGCGTGGCCTTGAGTCTGTGGAGGGTCACGGCATCTTTTCGGAGTCTGAGGAAAAGCCACCGGGTCCCCCACCCAGTGCACACGTCATCCCAGCAGTTTCAGGGGACTGTGTCCCCTGAAGTCCATCCTGAGTCCCCGGGTTGGGGATCCTGGGGCTGGGGCACCTCCCAGGGCTTTCAGCTCCAGGCTCGGTGACTTGTTGCCCTCAATTGTGTCAGTGGTGGTTCCTGCCGTTTTGCTAATCAGCACATGAGGTCCCTTTTATTGACTGACTGAGCCCCTTCGCCTGTCATGAGAGGGCTGTAGAACCACCACGCTGCCTAGTCTGTTCCAGTTCGTTCCCTGTTCTTAGGCATCTCGCTCTGCTTTTTTAGTGCGTATTCGTATCTGGTGGCATCTTAGCCCAGCGGTTTAGGCCTCGCATGGAGGGCTTTGCAGTCGGGCACATCTGCCTAAATCCTGGCTCAATGGGCTGTTTGCCTCCCCGCTTCCTGGTCCCCCCACCCCTCCCCTCCTCCCTTCCACTTACCTGCTAACATTTATTTAACTCTTGCTCTGTGATTGGTTCCTTGGGGGGGCTCTGAGAGGCCATCCTTCCCCACCTCTCTCCTGGCTTCTGCTGAAGGCTTATGATCCCTGGTGGCCCTTGGCTTGCAGCCACATTTCCTGTCCCTGGCTCCGTCACATGGCATTCTTCTCTCTGTGTTTCCTTCCTCTTCTTCTCAGGACACTGGTTGTTGGTCAGGGCCCACCCTAATCCAGGATGATCTCATTTCAAGATCCTTAATTACATCTGCAAGTAGGGTCACCTTCATGGATTGGGGGTAGACATACGATGTGGAGGCCACCCTGCAGCCCCCCGAGCCAGGCACCATGCTCAGTGCTCCATGTGGATTATCTCATTGGACCCTCACAGCTTTGCACCATCCCTGCCACTCAGATGCGGACACTGAGGTCAGATGGCTCGTATCCAGTGAAGCAGGGACTCCAGGCCTCACGATGTAGGGCCCGAGCTCATGCCTGCTGTGGGACCCCTTGAGCCAGAGGCCTTGAGTGAACTTCTTCCCTCAGTTTCCTCATCTGTAAAATGGGCATGGTCTTCAGGGGCTATTGTGAGGTTGAATGAGATCCCACATAGAACATGAGGTGGCTCCCCACCCCATTTCTCTTTTCTGTCCCCTCTCTGCCCAACACTCGAGGCCAGAGCAGGCTGGGCCTGGCCGCCCTTCTGTGTTGACCCTCGGTTTTTCTCGCCAGCAGGATGGACTCCGGTGCCCCCCCTGCCTGCCCCTCTGGCCCACAGCCTCCACCACCCCTGCAGCCCCAGGCCCGCTCAAGGCTCAATGCCACTGCCTCAATGGAACAGGACAAGAGTGAGGCGCCCCGAGCTCCTGGACCAGATGTGGGAGACACAGCTGCCCCAGCTGTGGCCCAGGCCCCGAGTGCTCGGAGCCGAGAAAGAGCAGATCAAACAGGTAAGGGGCTGGGGCTGGAAGCTGGCTGTCCTGAACGCACGCCGGGGCTGTTGCGTGGAAGCCGGGCGAGCAGTGAGTCCTGGCACGCAGCCCAGGAGCCCTGCCCAGTTCCTCCTGCGGGCCAGGCCTCTTCGGCTGTCTCCTGCACAGTGGGCTTTGGTCCTGATGCAGGCACTTGGAGGGTAGCAGAGGTCACATTTCCCTATTTTATTTATGACCTGATGGCTCCAGTGCCGATCTGTGCACACTCTGGGCTGGTTCTGGACCAGGCAGTTCTGCACCAGGCGCTGGAGTATGAGAGCAGTGAGAGGAAGACTACCCTCCACCCTAGTCCCGCACAGCGCTCGGGGAGCCCACGTGGTCCCCTGCCCATCAGGGCCATTTGGTCGGCAGCTCTACTTGGTCCTTGGCCACTCCCCTCAGGATCCGGCTGCCACCGTGGAATGCCCCTAGGCCTGGGTCCCCAGTGCGCTGTGGACCATTGTCCTCCATCCCCAGGCTGCCCGCCCCACCCCCACCCCCCGCCACTCTGGGGCCTCCTCAGGTTTCTGCTCCCCCAGGCCTTCCCCGGAGGCACCTCCCAGGGGCAGAGGTGAGCTGGTGTGAGGACCTGAGTGGGACAGGACGGTGGGTCATGGGGCCGGCCACCTCGCTGACCCTGGGGCAGGGGCGCTAGGGCTTTGTCCATCCTCCGTCCACCTCCTGCTCATGAGCATGGCCCTGAGTGGCCACGGGTTTCACAGGTGAGTCAGGTCTGCCCCCGACCCCCAGCAGTCCAGTGTGGTGGGGAGCAGAGGGAAGCATAGGGCCTGGGGAGCACCGAAGTGGCCCTGGACCCAGGGCTGGGGTGGTGGGAAGCCTGCTCTGTGGGAAGAGGAGATGCCGAGCAAGGGTTAGGATGGGAGGAGAGGGCCTGGCAGGGGCGAGGGCTGGCAGGAAGAGGCGGCCTCGCCCAGGGTAGAGGTGGGGCCGTGAGAGCCCCAGGCCTCCCAGGTGAGGGTCGAGAGGGGGGAGGGAGGAGGGCTCAGGGTGATAATGGTCGTGGCTCTGGCCTATGATGGAGATACGCCAGGAGGGAGCTGGGGTCAGGACTGGTCCCTGGGCCGGAGCCCCAGCCTTGTCTGAGAGTTTCTTCATGCTCTAGGGGCTGCCGTGGGGGGGAGGAGCCCCAGGCCTCTGGCTCTGATGTTCGTGGGAAATGTCACTGGTACCCCGCACTGCTCTTTCTGGTACTTTCCACAGCGCTTTCCAGCACGCTGGGTGTCTTCCTCTCAAGGGAACCAGCCCTACCGTGTAGACCGTTCGCTCCGATTACAGATGGGGTCGTGCCGTCCCGCTCGCACCAGGTCCCCACCTCCCCGCACAGCAACACTGGTCCCCGTATTCCGGGCCTGCCTCCATGCTTCCCCACCTCCCTTTGCCAGGCGGGAAGCTCCACCCAAAATGTGCCCTCCCCAGCTCCACCTGCTGAAACCCTACCCGCTCGGAGGGCACCACTGCTTCCTACACTTCTGGCCTCGACCCACAGCAGGAAATACCGTGCCACCCTCAGCTGACGTGCATGCCCGCACACGTGTGTGTATGCACGCCCGCACACGCACTCACACGCACTCAGTGGGAACAGAGACTTCCCAAACACCGCTTCTCCTTACCGCGCGTGCGGAGTCTGATCAGGGCCATTCTGTTCCTTTTATGTAAAAGCAATGCTGCTCGTGGACAGCTGAATGGATTTTGTGATTCGCTGTGTTGAAACCTACAGTTTATAAAACGCTTTCTGCAGTTTGGCTCCAGCGCTGGTTCTCCATGAACATTTCCCAGCTGGGACTCCCTGGAGCACGTGTCTGTACACACAAGCTGTTACTGATTGTCAGGGCCCGGAGGTGGCCCAGGGAGGGCCAGAGACAGGCCCCTCTTGGCCCATGCCCTTGAGCCATGTGTCCTTGAGGGTGTCAGGACGCCATACCGGGCCTGTTTCTGCACCTGTAAAGTGGGCGTGACCATACCAGCAACGTGGTGTTGCGTGGAGATCACACCAGTGCCGGGACCGTGCACCTCGGTGGACATCCCTCAGGCCCCGGTTCACGCAGGAGCTGGGGGTGCTGTGCTGAGACGGGGCCCCTTCGTCCCCACAGGCACCTGGCGTGGGGGCCCAGAGATGATGCGTACCTTGTGCTTCATGTCACCAAGCAGCCTGGTCCCCTGGTTCCTTCCCCGAGATCCTATTCAGACCCCCTGGGGGGTGCCTGCTATTTTACAAACCACCCCCCCACGAACCTCTTTGGTGACTGGCTTCATGTTAGCTCGGGGCTGTGCGTGTCTAGCTGCTATGTGTGTGCTCCAGATTTCTTCTCTCCCCCAAGGGAGGCTGGCCATGTGCACGGTGCGTGGTGTGTGTGTGTGTGGGGGGGTGCTTTCTTTATCCCCTCCCCCACCATGGGCGGGATGCTGGGCCATCTCTCCTCAGTCCCAGGCCGTTGAGAGGAGGCTTCGTTCCCCTAGGTGGTCTGGACGACTTAAGGAAGTCCAGCCCCTGCCGCCACCTGGTCACACCTCACCTCCCCTTTCTCCAGCTCCCCCAGGCTTTGTCATTTTTTCCTTCCTCTAGAGAGACCGCTACTTAAGATGACCACCCCCAGGGCGCCTGGGTGGCTCAGTTGGTTAAGCGACTGCCTTCGGCTCAGGTCATGATCCTGGAGTCCCGGGATCGAGTCCCGCATCGGGCTCCCTGCTCAGCGGGGAGTCTGCTTCTCCCTCTGACCCTCCCCCCTCTCATGTGCTCTCTCTCTCTCATTCTCTCTCTCTCAAATAAATAAATAAAATCTTTAAAAAAAAAAAAAAAAAGATGACCACCCCCAGCTCAGCCATGCCGCCCATGCAGAAACCCCCAACCCACGATGAGCATCTGCCGCGCACATCTGTGTGTACCACGTGGCCAGCCCTGTCCTCGGGGCTTTCCGTGGGCCACATCTGATCCCCTCATGGGGATTAGCTGTGAGGGCAGCTCTGTTGTTACCCCACTTAGAGATGAGGAAACTGAGGCACAGACTTGCCCAAGCACCCAGCTGCCAAGTGACGGGCCCACAGGTGACCCGAATCTCCCAGGTTAACACCAGCCCTGCCCAGCGGAGATCGAGCTGTGGTGGAAGCAGGCTAGAGTCTCCCCTGTGCAAGTTCACGCCAGGCCAGTGCCTGATTTATTCCAGAAACTCACCCAGTCCTTAGGCACTTCTGATCTTTGCATCTCCTTGAAAGATCCGCCGTGTTCTCTGCTCTGTTTCCAAGGCCTCTGGGCAGACGAGGGGTCCTGACCCTGGGCTCTGAGCCACGATGCCTCACGGCTGCAGAGCACAGAAACCGGGGCTGGAAGCACACTTGGTTTCAATCTGAGTGCAGACCGTCCTCGGAGGGCAGCAGCAAGACTGCAAGAAGCTTCAGGTGGGAGTCAGGAAACAGCCATGGGCTCTGTTTGCCATCCGCCCCCCTAAAGAGGGAGAGAAGCAGGCCCTGGCAGTCTTGCAGGCGTGGGGTCCCAGCCCCCATGTCCAGGCCGTGCTGCTCTGCGTCCCTCACAGGTCACTGAGGCGAACGCAGTGGGCCCCACCCTGCCGGCCCTGTGCAGCCCAGAGAGCGGCTGCCGGGGAAGGGCTCTGTGGGCCTGTTTCGGTTAGTTCCCTCACCTGTGTGTCTACAGAGGTGTAACGAGCCCCGGTTAGGTACCCACAGGTCACAACGAGCATGAGTGTGGAAGTAACGCTTTCCATGCCGGGCATTAGCCCGCTCACTTCTCCAACATGTTCAGACAGGAAAACCTAGAGAGAGAGGTGAAGTGGGTGCCCCCAGGGCCCCCAGCCCGTGAGCCATGAGGTCGAGATTTGAACACACTCTGGGACTCTCTGCTTATCGGAGGGCCACAGGTGGGCATCGCGTGTGCCCAGTACTCTGCGCCGCCTCTCCAGGGAGCCCGGCGCAGGACTGAAGCAGAGCCAGCTGGGCTGGAGTCTGGGCTCGTCAGCCGGCCCTCAGGGTGATCTCTGGTGAGGCTCAGGCCTGCCCTCCAGGAGCCCTGGGCCAGGGAGAGCCAGAAGCAAACAGTAACCATCCTGAAGGGCAGGCACTGTGCAGGGGACAGCTGATGTTGTGGGGGCCTGGGGAGCGACAGACACCCTTTCTGCTACCCGCGGTGGGCCCCAGCTAATCGCCACGGGACCGCCAGCGCCGTGAGGCCTCCCAGCTGCGGGGCCACAGACGGGGGTGGTGGAACCCTTGGGCAGAGGTGTAGCTGCCAGGAAGCATTCACCCCAGTGCTGATGGAGGACCTGCCCAGCAGGTGCAAGAGACAATGGGTGAGGCAGGTGGGGCCCTGACCTCCAGGAGGGATCCCGGGTGACTACATGAAGAAGGACCTGCACAGTGTGGGGGTGTGCTGGACCCCAAGGGCTCCAAGACTGATGGCCCCCTGGGCAGGGGTCAGAGTGCAGGGTCAGGAGGTCAGCCAGGCAGGCCCTCAAGGGTCATGATAAGAAGGGTGTTTGGGGGAGCGTTAGAGGGTCTAAATCAGAGGAATGACATGCTCTGTGTCAAATTAAAGAGGAGGCCACCCCAGCTACTGGGCAGAGCGGTGGCCAAGGGGCGGTGGAGAGGGGGCAAAGGAAGCAAGGCTGGCCCCCAGGTCTCTGGCTGGAGCCATGGGTGGGTGCTGGGGTGCAGAGCTGGTCGGTCGGGACCGATGCCAATGTGAGAGTGTGAGCAGATGCAGAGTGTTGAGGCCCTGCCGTCCTGGGACAAGTCACAGCGATAAACAGCTGGGGTTTTTGTGCTCTGGTCAAGGTGCTGGCCAATGACAATCTAGGGACTTTTCTACACACGATATTTTGTCCTGACCCCGATACAAGCCCTGCTCCATCTGATGGTCGTGCCCGTGTGATGACCCCCTCGCTATAGGATGCCCTATCGTGAGCCGGCGGGGTGGCAGGGTTGGGTGAGTCCTGGGTGTGGTGGTTTCCTGAGACCTCTGGAAACTTGGCCGTGTGCCTTCATCAGTTACCTTTAACTATCTACTTGCGTTCCAAGCCTCAGGCGTCACCTCCTCCAGGAAGCACCGCCCACCCCCCCATCAGGATCTATGACTTCTGACACCTCCACAGCCCGTACTGATGAAATGCGACAGTCCTCGCCCAGCCCCTGGATGGGCCTTGAAGGCGGGGGTCCTGCCTCATTCAGCTTGGTGCCCTTAGTTCCTGGTGCCCCCGGCTGGCACGCGGCTAGCACTCAGTACACATCTACTGGGTGTGTGATAAGGAGCTGAATCCACGACCCGTGCCCGAGGCTGTCAGGAGAGTGGACCTCCTGGCCAGGACACCCTGCCTCAGCTTAGCCAGCCCTGGGCAGAGATGGGGTGGCAAGGATTATTCACCCTGTTTGTTCATGAGAACCAGAGTCAGCATCACAAAGGCTGACAAGACACCCCCCTGGTGCAAGGCGTCCCCAGCTCCGTGTGTGTGGGACACCCTGTTGGTGTAGGGCAGCCCAGCCATCCCATGTGTGGGACATTGGTACAAGGTGGCCACAACAACGAGGAGGACACACGATGTACCCTGGGTTGCCTTTCACCCTGCCCTTCCCTGCAGCCCCCATGGCGGGCGCCCTGAGAGGACCAGGGAGTCTAGGAGGCTGGGGGGCGGTGAGGAAGGAGCTGACAGCAGCCGCCTGAAGACAGGAGTATTGCGTCATTCTCCTCCTGCAGGCTTCAGGTGGCCCTCCCCTTCCCGGAGCTTCTGGCATGCACTCAGCAGATCTAGCTAGCAGCAGTAGGGAGCAAGGGAGCCAGCTTCTGTCCTGCTCCCGCTATGTCTGGGAGAGCTTCGTGCACGGGCTTCCCCGCTCACGGCTCAGGGTCCTAATGCGCTCCAGAGTGGGCGCGGGGCTTGCTCACCAACCTTCTCCCTTTCTGCAGAGCGCCTGCTCCGGCCGCAGGGGCAGGGGCTTGAACTTGCAGCGCAGTCACCGTGTGGAGCGTGTCCTGTGTCCCTGCGCCAGGATATAGGGAGACAGGAATGCCGCAGACCCTGCCCGCCATCCTGCCGCCGGTGGCCCCCATCCTCATCCCTCCATCCTGCACTGCTTATTGAGCTGCGGGGGCCAGCGCTGTGCCGGCAGCTGGGGTGCGTTGGGTCAGACCCACCCACTGGACAGAGTGTCCCCGTGAAGCCTGGGGGAGCTATGAGACACCACGTCCCAGATTGCGGTGGGAAAACGGCAAAGGACCCCGCTGGGGAGAGGAGACAGCGTCCTGGGGCTGTGCTCCCCTTGCCAGGTCCGAGAAGATGAAGGTCATGTACCAAGTCAGCAGGGCACATACACATCTTTCTAATGCACAGGATCTGGGGAGAAAAACAATGAAAAGATGGGGATGGGTGTGGACGTGGTCCTCCATGGGCTCTGGCAGAGGTGTGCAGACCTGCCCAAGGCCACGCAGCTCTGATTACTGCTGCTTTATGACAGGAAGCCTTTCAAAAATGAGTTAGAGTCAGGACCCCTCCAGTTGAAGTGACACAGAGACACGATGCACATTGACATAAGCCAGAAAAAAAAAACGGGTTGAGAGGAATTTCTCAGTTCCAGGTATCTGTAGAGCGTAGGGTGTGCTGGTTTCACACAGGACTGGATCCAGGGGCTCAGATGATGTGATCAGGAACCCCAGCTCCGCTTTCCCTCACCTCAGGTGGGCTCTCCTCACTGGGCGGCCCTCCCGGGCTCCCAGCTGACGTCCATCAGCCGAGACCTAGCGGAAGGAGGAGGCTGGTTTCCCAGCAGTTCAACACAAACCCCACCTGGCTTGGGTCTGTGTCCATCCCTGAAAACCAAGTGCTGTGGTCAGGGAGACGGAGCCCCTGCTGCACACCCCCCCACCTCCCCGCAGCCTGGGTGAGGGACAGTGCCACCAGAACTTGACGGCCGAGATGGGGAAGGGTGGGTACCCAAAAGGAACATCAAAGTGCTAGGACCAGAAAAAGCCAGGAATGCAGGTCGTGCATGCAAAGAACAGTGTGCTTCATGGTCCTCGGTCCACACTGACTCAGCCAGCTCTGGGGGGTATTCTTTATGACACTGAACAGTAAGCCCTTGACCTGTGGGAAGACTCCTCACATGAAAAGAGCCAGAGCCCTCTGATTGCAGCATGGGCCCAACATTTGAGTAGTTGTAGAAATATTTCTGTCAGTGCCAAGTGGAAACTGGAATCACGAAGAAGGTGTGGTGTGTGTTTCAAGGAGGTTCTGTCTACTGGGGAGACTTCTTGAAATGTCAGGCTATGAATAACTTCTGTGAAAAATTAATCATGGACAGAATCTTTAGCCAGCAGATACATGCTTGAATCTTCTATATTCTGATTAAAATACAGAAAGAACGTGGGCTTGTGAATTCAGCTAGTCAAGAAAAGTTTTGAACCTGTGGGAGGTTGCCTGGTGGGCACTGCAGTGGGAAGTGCAGTGTCAGTGAGCAGCAAAGGCCCTGGGGTCAGCCGAGAGGTGGGAAGTGGGGAGGGAAAAGAAACCCCCACTTCGGGAATGCCAACTCTGGCCCAGTCACTTAATACAAAGTGTCTTGTCCTTCACCGTCCCGTTGGATGGATATTAACGATTGGGTTGAAAATGACTCTGGGTGGGTCACGCAGCACTTGGATGCTAAAGGCAGAGTCACACACAGGCCAGGTTTCCCTCCGTGCGCACACTGCTCCCCTGGGAGCCCGTGGAAGGGACTGGCTTGGAACCTAGGGCTTTGTGTTCTCCTGTTCTAGGCCAGAGAGTGCATCCAGGGGCCAGGGGGCTGGGGAGGGGGTGGGTGACAGCGGCCAGAAGGGAGAGGTGGCCTTGGCTCAGGAGGCACCGAGGTCCTGGGCACGAGGGAAGGGTGGGCATGCTGAGGCCACGTTGGGCAGGGGCCCTGAGGAACTCGGTGAGGAAGCCCGGTCTGATCTCAGGGAGAGGTGGCCTGGTATTTTCCAGCCATCCCCCAAGAGGGCCGCAGTGTGTACCTGAGCTGTGAGGTCTTCAGAAGCCTCCGCACTCTGAGCTGTCTGCAGTCCCCCGTGCCTCTCCACCTTGGCCCCTGTCGCCTCCTCCCGGAGTCCTGTGTCCTGTGGACTCGGGTGCCTGGAACACGGGCTGGTGGCATTGGTGGCCGCAGAGCCAGCTCCGAGCCTGGCAGAGCTGGTGCTGGGAAAGGCCTAGATGAACCCATCAGGAGGGCTGGTCCTCGGGTGGTGCTACGGGGGACCATTTTTGTTTCCAGAAACTTCTAGAGAGTGAGAGGCTGTCAGTGTCTACTGAGCACCTACAGTGGAGTCCGTAGTGCTGGTGGTCCATCCCACGGGTTGCCTAGAGGTGTGTTGTCGTACCTGCCAAGGTGGGGTGTGGAGCGGGGTAGAGGCCCTGAGTATTCATTGTATAAATCAGACTGGTAAAAAGTATAAAAAATAATAAAACAAAGCAAAAAACTATTTTTTAAAATTGTTAGTTATGCTGCCTATTGCTGGTAAGGTTGTGAAAGTTGGCTTTCGTAACTCAGGATAACTTTTTAGAAAGGAGACTATAGCGTGAGCCGTATGATGTTTGGGCCCTTGGGCCTAGTAATGCACCTGAAGAACCTACGCTGGGAGAATGACCCCAAAAGAAAACGTATACGCAGAGTGGTTTGTGGCACCATTTTATAAAATTAGTGAATATTGGGAATAATGTAAAGGCCCAGCACCCTGAGCATGTCTCTCCGTTGGGTTTCTGAACCGTGGAAACGGTGCATTTCACCAGAGTAATGTGGGAAATTGGTTACGATTCACTGTCATAAACATGTGTGTATGTGTGTGTGTGCGTGCGCGCACCGATTGTGACCTCCAAAAATCATGTGCATATAGATGGCAGTCTTGGAAAACATGGATTTGGTTTGTTTATTGGGGCACGGGGGTGCCGGGATCTTTCTAGAGCCCAGCTCAAGCAGGCCTGAGCTCAGGGGTGAGGGTAGGACTGGGGTCTGTGCCCCCTTGTCCTTCCCGCCGCTCTGAGCTGTTACTGAAGACCACCGTCAGTGGGAGTTTTGCTGTCCGTGTCCAGGGCTGTCTGCATCACTGGAAGGCAGCATTCTGGCATATTCTATCTGCATCTGACCTGGATTTTAATGAAGCTGCCCTGGGTCCGAGCCCATCGTTGTAGTCCCCTCTACTCCCAAACAGGCAACAAGGACCAGCCTCGCAACATTCTGTCTGCTTTTCTCCTGTGTTAAAGGGCCCATGGAGGGAGACGTGGAGGTGCCCTTTGAAGAAGTCCTGGAGAAGGCCAAGGCGGGGGACCCCAAGGCACAGACGGAGGTGAGGACCGCATGTTGGGAGGCTCAGCCCGCGGCCCCTGCACAGTGGCCCCAGGAGAGGCCGGTGCCGTGTGAATGGGGAGCAGGGCTGCCGGGCTCCCGTTTGTAGTGTTCCCATGTTCTCTGTGTCATTTTGCCCCCCACCGCCCTCTGTGGACCCCGTGTTCTCTCCATGTCCAGCTCATACCCCATCTTGGGCACCCCCTCCTCCAGGATGCCTTCCCTGCCTCCTGCCAGCCCTCGGTGCCCCGGCCCCCCTCCTGTCATCTGTGGAGGGGGGGCCACACCCTCCCCGCAGTCTTCTGAGGAGCCAGGGCCCCGAGGGTCCCACAGGCCCCACCGGGCGTAGACGCCCAGGGGACCCCTATTCCCGCCCCCCGCCGCGTCTTCCTGGCCCAGGGTGAGCGGGGTGGGGAGGCGGGCTAGCCAGGAGCCCCGGGGGGCAGGAGAGGGTTGGGAAGCCCCAGCCTGCGGGGCTGTGGGGAGCAGGTCGAGGCCAGGACGCGGAGCAGGAGCTCTGGCGCAGCAGGTGGGGGGAGGGGGGTGCTGCCGCGGGGCGGGGCTTGACGGGCCTCTCGCCGCAGGTGGGGAAACGCTACCTGCAGCTCGCCGGCACCGTGGACGAGGAACTGAACAGCTGCACGGCGGTGGGCTGGCTGATCCTTGCCGCGAAGCAGGGCCGGCGCGAGGCTGTCAAGCTGCTTCGCCGGTGCCTGGCGGACAGGAAAGGTGGGTCCGCGGGCGGCTCGGTACAGGCATCCCACCTGAGGGACACGCGCTGCTGGCTAAATCAGCAGGTGACGCCAGGAAATCTGCAGCAGGTGTAAATTCTGTTCCGCCGGCGGGTTGTCATGTAGACGTTTCTGGAGCATGACATGGGATGTGTAGTGAGCAAAGCCGCTGTCCCCCTCTTCAGTGTGTGCTGGTGTCTGTCGGTAGATCCCTGCTGGCTTCTAATCTTGACCGAGGAGTGGATCGTAGAGCCTGCGGGCGGTCAGCTTCACAGGGTGCAGTAGGAGACTGTGACAGTGGCCTGAGGTCAGGATGGAACTTTCTGGGCTGACTTTGCATCCAGTCTGGGCTGAACAGCTGGGGGACCGCAGGCCAGTAAAGAACTGCTCAGGTGCATTCGCCGCCAGGAAGCGAGCGGGTGGGGGTGGGGGGGCAGTGAGACTGAGCCCGGCCACACACGGCCACTTATTCCATTATCCTGCCCTGGGGATGTGGCTCGTCCCTGGGGCCATGAGCGGTGCTTGTGGAAGTTTCAACTTCAGAGAAAAACGGAAGGGTGTGTCATAAAGGGTTTTTTAAATGATTTTCTCTGGATTGTAGAAGTGTCTTATATTTATCATAGAAAACTTGGAATATATAGAGAGTAAAAAGATGCAAATTACCCATAACCTTGAAACCCAGAGAAATGCTCTCTAGTTTGGTGTGTTTTCTTCTGGTTTTGTATCATAATGTTTTTAAGAGTTACATTTATTACATAGAATCTTCCTTTTTTTTTGGAAATTGGACCGATGCCTTTGAAAACAGAACAGAGGGGTTCTGTCAGCCAGGGTTTCTCACCAGCCTGCCCTCCCATTGTGGAGCAAGTCAGTGAGGGAGGGGGCCCGGTCAGGACCAGGCCCAAGGGCGTGTACTGCAGGGGGCCATGGGAATCCCTGCGTGCCCCGCACCTCCCACTGTTTCACACCAAGTGCTTCCTGATCTTGAAAGAAACATGCGCTCAGGTGGAAAATTTGGAAGATGTTTAGAGGGAGAAAAAATCCCGTCCCCCATCTCAAGTCTTACTGCTCTTGGTGGGGGGCCGCCGATGGCCCTGACAGTTGGGGGTGAAGGGAAAAAGGCGGCCGCAGACCAGCCTGTGAAACCTGTGCCCATCTCTCTCCACGGGGAGTCTCTGTCTCCCTGGGAAAGGGCTGGCTGTGCGGGAACCAGATTTCCCAGCCGCCTCAGGAGGGGCAGGGCCTGTGAAGAGCTGTGGAC
Source organism: Neomonachus schauinslandi (assembly GCF_002201575.2). Taxonomy (NCBI): domain Eukaryota; kingdom Metazoa; phylum Chordata; class Mammalia; order Carnivora; family Phocidae; genus Neomonachus; species Neomonachus schauinslandi. The sequence goes on from NC_058404.1 coordinate 198,995,190, forward strand.
GCAGGGGAGGCCCGCTCTTGCACCCAGGCCGGTCACCGTGGTTACCTGTCTCTGACTCCCATGGTTACCTGCCGGTCTGCCTGCTCCGACTCCCTGGCCTCGGGCAAGCCAGGACACCCCTGTGCCTCGGCTTCCCCATCTGTAAATGAGGGAGCGGTACCTACTCCCGACGGTGCTTGTGAGGAGGAAATTGGACAGAGAAGTGGGCCAGGAGCACAAGAAGGTCTAGCACATGCCTGCTGGGGGGGTCATCTGGGGAGGTCTGCCAGGAGCATGGAAGGCCTGGCATGTGCTTGTCCTCGGGGTCACTCCAGGGAGGGTCCACTGAAGGACCAGGCTGACCTCCAATCTGGAGAGTGGGTCCCAGCAGGGTCTTTAGCCAGATGTCCTTTTTGGTCGGATGTCTGTTTCTGCCCTGGTGACCAGGGGTGCCTGCAAAGCATCTTGCGTGAGTCCCCTCCCAAGCCCCTGCAGGCAGGGCTGGTCAGGGCTCAGAGCGTCACTAGCGGCCCCCAGGCAGACGGGACAAGGCCGGTAATGCCTCTTGTCTTGTAGGCATCACTTCTGAGAACGAGCAAGAGGTGAAGCAGCTCTCCTCTGAGACGGACCTGGAGCGGGCTGTGCGCAAGGCTGCCCTGGTCATGTACTGGAAGCTCAACCCCAAGAAGAAGAAGCAGGTGGCCATGTCAGAGCTGCTCGAGAACGTTGGTCAGGTCAATGAGCACGGTACGTGAGCCTTCCCATGGGGAGCTCATGGGCTTCTCTGTGGGAGTTCTGGGGCTTCCCTATGGGAGCCCTGCGGAGACGCTGGGAGCCTAACTGGGGGCTCCCAGGGACCTTGCTGTGGGGACCTCATAGGTGTCCTCTAAGGCCCAGGGAGGGTCCCTCCTGGGGTGTCATCCTGTCCTTGGGGTCCCCTACCTGCCCTGAGCTCTGGTGCAGTCCATGGGCAGAACCACAAATCTTGTCATTCTCAGGGTGTCCTGTTCCTCCTGAGGGGACAGAAGCCGGGGGAGAGTAACAGATGCGGGCAGGGACCTGGGTCCCTGAATCCCCGAGGTTCCAGGGGGCACTGAGCCGACTGTGGCTCGGACGGCCTCCCTGAGGCAGGCCTCATCACCGGCCTCCACAGCCCCTCCCCCAGCCTTCTGAGCAGGCAACTAGCCGGAAGGACAGATGGGGCAGAAGAACGGGCGGCCCTGACTGGGCGTGGCTGCTCCATTCCCCAGGCCTGACCTGACTTTTCCCTCTCCGTTACTGGAGGAGCACCTGCCTCTAGCTGTTCAGATGTGATTTCTGCCCAGGCTGCACCCAGCCCTCTCTGGCCCCCCAGGACTGGGGTCCCCTCCCAACACAGCAGAGCAGTAGAGAAGGCTGCTGGGCAGACACCTTTGCCCCTTCTCCTGGGGTCTCCGGGCAGGACTCCTGTCCAGCTAGACCCTCTGGGGACTAGCCTGCTCTCTGGACAGGGGTTGGGGAGACTATGTGCTGGGGCGAGCAGAGATGTCCATGAGGCCTGGGTCTCAGAGGGGCAGCACCCTGGAGAGCCATGCTTGATGTGACGAGCTTAGGGCCACCCCTGTGGGGCCCCAGAGACCCTGCAGTGCTGCAGCTCAGCCCCCACCTGCTGCCCCCCTCCCCGACCAAGCCCCTTCCATGGCCCTCGGTCTCTCTGGGTCACAGCGCCTCTCCCCTCATGTTGTCTGTCTCTTGCCTGACCTGACTCCGCAAAGGCATGCCTTGGTGCCTGGCATGCAGAAGACTTGAATGCTCACCAGATTGAGGGTGCGGCAGGGGGTGGATGTTGACAAAAGGGCAGAATACTTCAGTCCGGGCTCAGCGCTCAGCCGCTGAACAGACTCGTGTGGAGCGCCTTCCAGCCGCAGGGCTGGGGAGACGGCCAGGCCCGGCCCCCAGAGAGCTCAGTCTTTTCCAGAGGAAAATCATGCCAAGGGATGATGCCAGCAGAGGTATTTGGGGATAAGTTATGCTGACCAGAAACTTGTGTGTCTGTTGCCAAGGCTGCATCGGTAGAGGGCATGACTGTGCCCAGCAGGGGCCGAGAGGTGGCCCTCACTCTGCCCATCAAGGGCTGTGGGGAGACCCCAGGCCCTGTGGTCCCCAGAGCTCGGGGACACCCCGGGAGCACATGGGCCAGTTTCTAGAGGGCTGCAGGGCACATGGGAACAGCCTGCTTTGATTCTCTCCTTGCTCTGTCATCTACAGATGGAGGGACACAGCCAGGCCCGGTCCCCAAGTCCCTACAGAAGCAGAGGCGTGTACTGGAACGCTTGGTTAGCAGCGAATGTGAGTATGGCCTCCTGTCCTGCACCTGTGACCCCTTTGGCTGAGCAGTTACGCCCACCACCCTGGGCACCACGTCCACTCCTTGTTGCAGACTCCAGGCCTGAGGCCCCCAGGGTCTTGGAGGCATGATGGGTCTTCAGTCCAGTCTGTTTGGGGCTGGCAGTGTTCTGGGCAGTGGGCCCTGGAGCCTGCCCAGCGGGAGCACACGGTAGGAGGGAAAAGAGACCCGGTACAGAGGGCAGTAAACACAGTCCGTGCAGGACGGAGCGGGGGTGGTGCGTGAGTGCCTGAGCAGGTCAGCAAGGTGAGGAAGCAGCTCCTGAAGCGCAAGGGGGGAGAACCACACACAAAGGCCCAGTGAGGGGGCGCCCAGCAGGGAGTGTGGGGGCTGCCCCGAGCATGGGCTGTGGGAAGGTGAGGAATGCAGGGTTGGGGGGCACGCAGAAGTGGGTGCCTTTGGGACATCCAGTTAGGAGAGGTCCTCAATCCTCCCATGTGCAGCTGCCCAGCCGTGTGGGCAGACTCTTGGTCTTGGTGGCCAGGGCCCCCGTCCCGTAGGAGACCAGACAGGAGGGACCCAGGGGCTGCTCAGCACTGACAGGAGGCCCGGCTCCTCCCCCAGCTCTGCCACACTCCTTGTGACCTCAGGCAGGCCTGGTTTTCCTCTCTGGGGCTTGGTTTCCCCTTGTGCACAGTCAGATTTAGAGGGCCAAGGGCCCCACCAGTCCTGAGAGCTTCTGTTGGAGCAGGACAGGGGGCATCGTACAGAGGGGCACACACACCCCTTCCCATCGGGCCAATAAGCAGTCCGTCCGTGAGGTGTTGTTGGAACTCTGGTGACGTATCAAATCCCAAGTCTGGCTTTCCCAGGGCCTCAGGCACGGATGCACACATGTGCTTTCTTGCTGTGTTTGGGGGACGCAAAGCAGTGTAGGACCCTGGCTGATGGACAGCAGAGGACTCAGAGGTTCTAGATGGGTTTTAAGTACAGAGGTGCCAGGAGTCTGTGTTTGGGGTGAGAGGCGCCTCCGGGCAGAAGTCAGTGAGGGGTAATTCCTCCTGAGAGAGTTTGGCTCTGCCTTCTCCACCCTAGTCACCTTATGCTTAACCGCTCAGAACTTTCCTGTGCACCTGGTAACTGCTAGAACGTCCTGGGGTCCTGGGGGAGACCCCGTGCTCTGGGCTCAGAGGGATGGGTCTGAAGCCCACCCGAGGTGAGAGCTGGGCAGAGACATGGCCTCTCCAGGCCTCCGTGGTGGGTGTGGACAGTGCCATCCAGGGGTTTCCCCCCTCCGGCCATCAGCCAGCCGGGCCAGCCTCCCCTCAGGTCCAGGCTCCTGGCCCCTCCCCACCAGGACATTCCCAGCAGCCTATGAACATGTGCTTATTCCCCTCACCTCAGAAAAAAAAGGATGAGACACTCTCTGGACCCCTTGCTCCCATAGCAACCACCCTGTTTCTTTGCTCCCCTTTCTAACAAAGCTGGAGAGGGGCATCTGCAGTCACCATCCTGGCTCCCCTCCCCCTTCTCTCTGGGCCCTCCCCCTCGTCGTCCACCGCAATGGCCCTGTCCAAGTCACTGGTGACCCGTCCTCAGACCCCGCTGTATCCACACTCTGTGCCTCGGGGCGGGTCTCATGGTGTCAGACCGCCCACGACACCAACACATAGCCCGGGCCAGGCCACTGGGCCCTGTCTTCTCCACTGTCTGTCTCGTGTCAGCTCAAGCCTCGCGTGTCCACCTGCCACCAGTGCGGGCCCCGCCCCAGGCTGCCCCATCTCACGGTGGCCCTGTGGCCCGGGTGCAGTCCTGGACGTCTTCCGGCCCCCCAGGTTAGCACACAGCCCCTGGTCCGCAGCCTGCCCTCTCCCGGGGTGCTCGCCTCGTTCCTGACACTGTTGCCTTTGCTCTTGCTGCTGCTTGTTGCTCTCTTCTGCGGTCGGCTTCTGTCCCAGTGTCCCCAGTGCCCAGGACACAGCCCCCACACGGGCGGCCCCAGAGACACCTGGTGAGTGACGGCCCCACAGCTGGTGGCCCGCACATGATGTGACCGCTGGGTTAATTCACTCACCGCGCCTCCCTGGCTCCCCTCTCCCTGCCTGGAGGACAGTCTGATGTAGACATGACCGTGGCGAGCAGCCGGCCTCGTCTGGCGGTCAGCCTTGTTGAGTGTGACCCCGCTAGACCAGGAGCCCAGACTCGGGCCCACGCTGGGTTGGTGCCAGATCCAGGTATTCCCAGTGCTGGGTCGGCCCTCAGTGTCTGCATGCTGAGTGGAGGGGTCAGTAGTTGGCAGGGCTGCAGGGCCACCGTCAGCAAGCCTGTGAGAAGCCGGGGCTGAAGGAGGGGGCAGGAAGGCGCTGGTGGTGAAGGTGGCTACACGGCCCGCTCAGGCAGACCCTGGGCTTGAGAGCTGAGCAGAGGGAAGCTCAGGGCAGGGACAGCATGTCACCAAGGCAAGGAGGCGGGGTGAAGGCCGTCCCGTCTCTCTTCTCCCCGCCGGCCGTCCTTGCCCACCTGTCTGTCCCGGACAGAGAGGCCTTGGCTCCCGAGCCTGCTCGGCTTCCCTCTCCGCTGGGTCCCAGCCACCTTCGCGGCCTGGCCTGTCCCTGTGTGGGGTGACCCTGTGCCCTTCTCTCTTGTGCCCAGCTAAGAGCTACATAGCACTGGACGACTTCGTGGAGATCACCAAGAAGTATGCCAAGGGCATCATTCCCGCCAACCTGTTCCTGCAGGACGATGATGACGATGAGCTGGCAGGCAAGAGCCCTGAGGACCTGCCCCTGCGCCTGAGGGTGAGCGGGCCCGGAGAGCTCTAACACCAGGGCCCCCACCTGCCATTGCACGCACCTGGTGCTCTCCAGGGAGGGGTAGGGGGGAGGCCCTTGCCAGACACGGGAGCCTTCCGGACCGTGCAGCTTGTCCCTGGAGGCGCATCCTGTAAGGGTGGTCCCCATGCTTATTTATTTATTTATTTTAAGATTTTATTTATTTATTTTGACAGAGAGAGACAGCGAGAGAGGGAACACAAGCAGGAAGAGTGGGAGAGGGAGAAGCAGGTCCCCATGGTTATTCGCTCACCACACCTCCCCAGGCTCCCCGTCTCTTTGCCTGGAGGACAGGATGTGTTCTCCTCCTGGGGACCTTTCATACGCACTCAGCCTCCAAAGCCAAGGGCGCTACTGGGGGCGGGCCTGCTCAGGAGTGACGGATGAGCCGCCTCGTGTCTTTGTCGGCAAAGCGCTGTGGGCAGCAGTGAGCCATGCACTAGAGTCTGACTTTCACTTAGACTTTCTCAGTTTGAAAAATGATCCATTTACGGCACGGAACGGAGGTCGGTTTCTCAAAGATACCTTCCCGCAAAAGCAGAGTGCTAGTGTTCAGAGACCATGAGGATCCTGCCGGGGTAGCTGTTTGCCCAGATCTGCGGGGACGAGTGGGTGAGGTGCGGCTAGCCGCGAGGACGTCCCGGCGGGCTGGCCAGAAGGGAGGCACCCTTGCCCTGCCATTGGCCAGCGAAGAACGAGCGCAGAGCCCACAAACAGGTGCAGAAAGCCAGGAATGGCGGGCCATGGCCCTGGTGTGACAGCTTTCACGCTCTGGGTCACGTGGTTGAGACCTACGGTGCAGGCGGTCAGCATGGCCATGCCATGCTCTCCTGGGTTCCCCAGGTCGGCTCTCCCACTTGGCAGACACACCAGGATTTCCCCAAGTGCGGCCACCCGACCCAGGCAGGTCCGTCAGCACACGGGGCTCCGAGCCCACGAATCGTCCTGAGGCCCGTGGCGTTTGTCATCCAAGAGTCCATTGTTCTGAGCTCAGCAGGCGTGTGTGTGAAGCACCATCAGTGAGGCGGGGGGCAGGGGGTGGCGCGGCCCCCAGCGGGCGGGAGTGGCGGGGACAGGAGGTGCGCTGAAGTCCCCTCACTGGAGGCAGCTCCGTGTAGCCCCTCATGGGAGCCTGAATGTGGAGGCTCAGATCGGGCGCCCTCCGGGGGGGCAGATGCGGTGGCCCAGGGCGGCCGGTGTGGTGGCCACACTCGGGACCAGCGGGCTGAGGGAGTCCGCCGAGGAGAGGGGCTGCATCCGGGATGAGGTTCTGAGCCGCAGCCCAGGAGGGCCAAGGAGCTTGACCAAGGGAGCTCACGGCTGTTACCGCAGGTCCGCTTGGACAGGCCTGGGCTAAGTGTGTTCACAGACAGATGCTGTTAGTTTCCCTAGGACATGGGAGGAGGAGTGTGGAGCGCTTGCCCTGGTTCTTGGGCAAGAGGAGGCGCTCCCCAAATGCTAGCGAGGGTCGAAGGTGAAGGGGCGAGTCCGGAGGACTAGGGGCAGGCCGTGCATGCCCCGCCCCAGCATAGTGGCTAACGGTGCCCGCTTTCACGGCAGCCTGGTTGGGACGGTAAATTATGTCCCCCTTCTTATGGGTGACAAGCTCAGTGTTGTCAGAAATGTCTGAGAGTCCTTTTTGGGAAGGAGATTTAAAGTATTCTAACAAGAAGTAAAAGAGGCTCTGTTTTCTTTTCAGTTTTTGAAATGGTCAGAGCACTTTGATGCCTTTACAGTTTGTCTCGTTAAAAGTCTTTTGTAAAAGAGATGATGAATCCTAGCAGGCGTCTCTAAAACCGAAGGCTGTCCCAGCTTTTCGTGGCCTTGTGGAGCCCGGGGAAGGGCCGTGCGCTCCCTCTTCCCGCCCCCGCGACATGCCAGGCGCCTCCGGCAGCCGGCGTGGCCCCCACAGGCGCGCTCCAGCCTCTGAGCCCCGCGCTGCCCCAGCCTTTCGGGGCAGAGTAAATTTAGCAATATTTAAAAATCCACAGTTACACGTTGAGTCATCGGGAAGTCCACTGTGTGCACGCTTTCGCTTGGGTTGAGATGGCCTTGCTGTGACCTGCCTGGTGACAGATGCTGTCCTGTCATAGAACAGACTCCCTGCTCATTTTTTAAAAATTTATTTCCTGCTCAGAGAACAGCTCGTTTTAATTTGTTGGACTTGGTCTACAGAAAAGGTTTTCAGTTTCCCAGCTGGGTGGGGCCCCCAGAGGAGGGTTTGGGTGGAAGCTCCCGGGGGCCAAGTTGGGGCCCTGAAAGGAGGGGACTCCCTGGTCCTGGTGGCCCAGGCACCTCAGTGTGCAGACAGAGGCCGGACACCACTGGACATCATGTTCAAGAAGCTTCATTGTCTTTTCTTCTTTTTAATTCAATTAACATAGAGTATTACTGGTTTCAGAGGCAGAGGTCAGTGATTTATCTGTTATATGTAACACCCAGTGCTCATCACTTCACGTGCCCTCCTTAATGCCCGTCCCCCAGTTACCCCATCCCCCCACCCCCCTCCCCTCCAGCAACCCTCCATTTGTTTCCTAGAGCTAAGAGTCTCTTATGGTTTGTCTCCCTCTCTGATTTTGTCTTATTTTTCACTCCTTTCCCCCGTGCTCCTCTGTTTCTTAAATTCTACATATGAGTGAGATCCTATGATAATTGTCTTTCTCTGACTGACTTATTTCACTTAGCATGATACCCTCTAGTTCCAGATTGCTTTTTTTTTTTTTTTGAGAAGCTTCATTGTTTCTTAAAGTTCCTCTCCACCCTGTTGTGTGGCCTCAGGGGCACAAAGAAGAGGTGTGAATGGTTCAGAAGGTGAGGGGAGAAAGTCAGATTCATCTTCAGGTTTTCAGGCTCGGGCTGCCTGCACAGAGGAGGGCAGTGAGCTAGGCAGCCCCGGGGGATGCCTGTGGTCTGTCCTGCCGCTGGCGGGGCCGCCTCCGGGGGGATTAGCTGCTCCGGCCACGGCTGACGCACGCAGGGGCATGCAGGGACTCTGGGCCAGCTGGCCTGGCTCTGTGTCCGAGGGCCCCTTCCAGGGGAGCCTGGAGCGAGTCCGGGTTCACAGCGGCTCAAAAGTACCCGCCGAGGCTCACATTCCGGGGCCCGATGTCGCCAGTGCCCATCCCCGGTCACGTAGGAGGGTGGCCCCTGTGAGCTGGGGGGTCGTTTGTTCACTTCCTTGCTTGTTCTAGAACGAGAGTCAGTGGGCTGTCACAGATGTGTAAGAAGGAATGCAGCTCTTCACACACGTACGTGTGTGTGCACAGGCGTGCACGCACACACGTTCTTTAATATCTCCGACTCCTGTATGAGCCCGGCTCCCTCTCATCTGTGGAAAACACACTATCCAGTTGCTTCCAGATCATCCTGAGTTGACAGCCAAGGTTCTTGGACAGATGACAGCCACACCGGGTATGGTCGCTCAGTTACAATCCCCCCAGGATCCCCCTCCTTGGCCAGTCTTCTCCACGCTCCAGCCAGGCAGAAGAGGCGGAGGCCATGCTGCCCACCTCACCCGGGCAGGGGCGGGCGTCTGTCACATCACCAGGCTTCCCTGCCCCTACACGTGGGCGTTGTTGGGCAGTCAGCGGTCCACGCCTTTGGCCCTCCAGACACACCCAGATCCCTGCCCTCCTCCACGCCACACCACCTAAGGCTGGCACCTCCAGCCTCTCTCTCGTTTCCCTGAGCCCTGGCAGGGCCGGAAGCCTCTGGGAGTTGTGCACAGGTGTAGGGTCTGGCTTGGGTGGCAGAACCACCCCCTGCCTCACCCTGCTCACCTCCCCCACATCCCTCGTTCATTCTTTGCTGTGTGAAGTCTGAGGGTCACCCTGCCCTTTGTACTGGGTGCAGATTGTGGGAGCGGCCGCGGGGGTTGTGTGTCTGTTCTGTGTAGGCAGGTGGTAGCAGGCAGCTGCTTCTCAGGGTCCACCGCCACGAGCGAGCACGTCTCCTCTGGCCCCTTACAGATGAATCATCTCCATTTGGTTATGACATGCCAAGCCCCCACGGTTCACGTTTGCACGGAGCCCTTCTTCTGGAGTCCCGGCACCCGCTGCCGCTCCTGGGATGTGCAGAGCCCGTCATGGGCTTGAAAGTATCGGTTCCTCTGCCCTTAATGGACTGGGGGGGGCCGAGGCTCGGGAGGGCAGCCCTTGCCTCAGGGGTGGCCAGGTCACAAGCCTCTCTCCCTCCCTGGCAGCCAGGGCTCCTGTCTCCACCAGCGAGGCCCTGTGGCGAGGGAGGAGGGGAGCCAGGTGCGTTCCTCCAGGTGCTTGAGGTCTAGAAGGGGACACTGGCTCACAGGAGTCCGGAAACCCTGGCAGAAGGTTGGGACGGGAGGGGAGCCAAGGGATGGACTCCAGCGGCCTAGAGGAGAGGAGCCAGGACCTGCAGGACTGGGTGGGATTGAGAGAGGTTCGGTCTAGACCGTAGAGCCTGGGGACGACGTCACGGCACGGACATGGTGTTGACCAGGGGAAGGACCCGCTGGGACCAGGGGCTCCGGGGTGAGCCGTTCACTTGGAGCAGAGCTTGGGTGGTGGGCAGAGTGTTGAGGATGGCAGCGGGGCTCCAGTGCTGGCTTGCTTCCGATGCCCTGTCTTTGTGTCCACCCCCCCCCCAGGTGGTCAAGTACCCCTTGCATGCCATCATGGAAATCAAAGAGTACCTAATCGACGTGGCCTCCCGGGCGGGCATGCACTGGCTGTCCACCATCGTCCCCACCCACCACATCAACGCCCTCCTCTTCTTCTTCATCATCAGCAACCTGACCATCGACTTCTTCGCCTTCTTCGTCCCCCTGGTCGTCTTCTACCTGTCGTTTGTCTCCATGGTGATCTGCACCCTCAAGGTCTTCCAAGACAGCAGGGCCTGGGAGAGCTTCCGCACCCTCACGGGCCTGCTCCTGCGCTTCGAGCCCAACCTGGACGTGGAGCAGGCTGAGGTGAACTTCGGCTGGAACCACCTGGAGCCCTACCTCCACTTCCTGCTGTCCGTCGTCTTTGTCATCTTCTCCTTCCCCATCGCAAGCAAGGACTGCATCCCCTGCTCTGAGCTGGCCGTCGTGTCCATCTTCTTCACCGCCACCAGCTACGCGAGCCTGAGCACCTCCGCTGAGCCCTACACCAGGAGGGCCCTGGTCACCGAGGTGGCCGCCGGCCTGCTCTCCCTGCTGCCCACCCTGCCCTTCGACTGGCACCACCTGAAGCTCCTGGGCCAGACCTTCTTCACCGTGCCCGTGGGCCACCTCGTCGTCCTGAATGTCAGCCTGCCCTGCCTGCTCTACGTCTACCTGCTCTACCTCTTCTTCCGCATGGCGCAGCTGAGGAACTTCAAGGGCACCTACTGCTACCTGGTGCCCTACCTGGTCTGCTTCATGTGGTGCGAGCTGTCTGTGGTCATCCTGCTCGAGTCCACCGGCCTCGGGCTGGTCCGCGCCTCCATGGGCTACTGCCTCTTCCTGTTCGCCCTCCCAATCCTGGTGGCGGGCCTGGCGCTGATGGGCGTGGTGCACTTTGCCCGCTGGTTCCTGACCCTGGAGCTCACCAAGATCGTCGTCACCGTGGTGGTGTGCAGCATCCCCCTGCTGTTCCGCTGCTGGACCAAGGCCAGCTTCTCGGTGGTGGAGATGGTCAAGTCCCTGACGCGCAGCTCTGTCGTCAAGCTCATCCTGGTGTGGCTCACGGCCATCGTGCTCTTCTGCTGGTTCTACGTGTACCGGTCGGAGGGCATGAAGGTCTACAACTCCACGCTGACCTGGCAGCAGTACGGCTTCCTGTGCGGGCCCCGGGCCTGGAAGGAGACCAACATGGCCCGCACGCAGATCCTGTGCAGCCACCTGGAGGGCCACCGGGTCACGTGGACGGGCCGCTTCAAGTACGTGCGGGTGACGGAGATCGACAACAGCGCCGAGTCGGCCATCAACATGCTGCCGTTCTTCATCGGCGACTGGATGCGCTGCCTGTACGGCGAGGCCTACCCGGCCTGCAGCCCCGGCAACGCCTCCACGGCCGAGGAGGAGCTCTGCCGCCTCAAGCGCCTGGCCAAGCACCCCTGCCACATCAGGAAGTTCGACCGCTACAAGTTCGAGATCACAGTGGGCATGCCGTACAGCGGCGCCAACGGCTCCCGCAGCCCCGAGGACGACGACGTCACCAAGGACATCGTGCTGCGGGCCAGCGGCGAGTTCAAGGACGTGCTGCTCAGCCTGCGCCAGGGCAGCCTCATCGAGTTCAGCACCGTCCTCGAGGGCCGCCTGGGCAGCAAGTGGCCCGTCTTCGAGCTCAAGGCCATCAGCTGCCTCAACTGCATGGCCCGGCTGTCACCGGCCCAGCGGCACGTGAAGATCGAGCACGACTGGCGCAGCACCGTCCACGGCGCCATCAAGTTCGCCTTCGACTTCTTCTTCTTCCCGTTCCTGTCGGCGGTGTGAGGCTGCGTGCGCCGTCAGGACCCGCCCCCGTGTGGCCCGCCGGCCAGCCGGCACAGCGCTGACGCCGCGTGCGTGCGCGTGCGTGCGTGCGCGTGCGTACTCCGGAGACCCCGGGCACGTGCAGCCAGCCCCCCTCACGCCCCCCCCGCCCCCCGCCGGGAGCGCCCGCTCTGGGCCCTTGCAGCGCCGGCGCCCTGGGGAGTTGCATGCAGTGCCGACCCACAGCCACGACCTCGCCCCGAAGAGCCCTTTACGGAAGAGCCCTTTACGGCTGAGCCGCTCCCCGCCGCCACTTCCAAGCCCCCCCCCCTCCCCCGGGCCTGTTCCCCTTTGTGTTGGATTTGTTTTTAAAGAATCACGTGTGCCGCTGTGTGAAGTCCCTGAGAGCATTTCTTATTTATTTGGTCACTGCTGAGCCTGGACGCCGTTTGCCGATCTGGGGCCGAGGCAGGCCCGGGAGCCCGTCAGCCCCGATTCCGGCGGATTCCTGCGGATTGCGGCGGCGCGCCGAGGCTGGCGGGGGCGGTGGCTCCGGGCAGAGTGCGCTCTGGCGGGGCTCTGGGTCCCACGGCCCGCCTTGCGGCTCTCCTGTCGGGTGGGTGTGGGCGAGCTGACGAGGGTCTTGCTGCATCCACCGGAACCAGGAATTGGGAAGATTCTGGAGTGTCCCTTTGTGGCGCCCAGAAGAGCTTGGCCACGTTCAGTACTGGAAAGCAGAAAGTGAAGGTCCTCAAACAGCCAAAATAAAACTATTTCATGAAATCTTTGTCTTTTCTTTATTTAAACTTTTCTTGGACATTCGTGAACAGCTGTCTGTACTTGCAGTGAACTCACTAAAGTGACTTACGAAGAGCAGAACTGACATTCTCAGTAGCTGACCACCCCCCTTCCCCTCCCCGTCCCCCGTCAGTGCGCGGACCCTGGCGCCCCTTCCCCAGTGTTGCCCACGGCTGCCCAGCTGTGCATCATGTCTTACGGGCGGAGGAGCCCCCGTGGTCCCAGGGATCTGTGAGACTCAGGTCAGGGATCAGATGGCACACACGTGGTTATTCGTGGTTTGGAGCAGCCACCGTGGGCAAGAAGTTTGTGCAACCATGTCCTGTGATGCACAATGATAATGCCACAGAAAGACAATCAGAACTTCAGCCATTTAGGGGTGCTAGAGCAGCTTGGTCCCTCCGTAAACTTATGCCCCCTCAGCGACCTGTGTCTTGAGTCCCCCAGGTCTTTTGTTTCTTCCCTGAGGTTGAGGACAAAGTCACCACCCCGCTCCTCCCCAGGGGCAGACCCCCGGTGAGCAGTGGGTCCGTGTCTTTGCAGAGGTCAGGAAACCTGGAGTCCTTTCTACATTCTTTCTGTGGTTTGGAGACCTTGCACTGACCATTCCGGGGGTGGCTGCCTGTGTTTGGCCACGGCGGGTGGCAGCTGCACCCCTCCCGTGTCAACTCCTCCTGCATCATCTGGGGGTCTGCCTGAAATCCTGCGTGCTGGGGGTGCTCGCAGGGCGGCATCCCTCTGTGCGGGGTTTGCTCCCGGGTTCCTTCCCTGGGCGGTGAGGGGAGGTGAAAGTTCAGCCCATCCCCCTCTCTGATCCCAGATTTGCGAGGCCACAAAATGCATTCACAGTGTGTCCTTGCCTCCCAGAGTCCCCACTGATGGTCCAGAGAGGGGGGAACGCGGTGACCTCATGTGATCCTTGCACTCGGAGAGGGGATGTACGGGGACAACTCTGACACACGGAGGGGAAGACAGATTCAGAGACGGGTTCACACTGCACACTAGCCGCGGGACCAGGGCTGCACTGAGATCTGTCCCCTGGGCCGCCACGCTGCCACTCGGCCCCCAGCAGAGCCGCCTGCTCAGTGCAGGGGATGGTGTGGTCTCAGGGAGATCACCCCAGATTGGGAGTTGGACCCCAGACCTCCTGCCTCCATCACAAACCCCTGTGTGGCCGGCAGCGGTTCCATCCCCGTCCCCAGGCCTGTGCCCTGATCTGCAGAACAGTCTGGGCTATATCCGTGGTTTCCAGAACTTAGCCATGAAACCCTTTCTCAACTAAATGTACAGAACTCCAATCCACAGGGTGAAGAAGGTGTTATTGTAAATTCAGGAGCAACATCATCCATGGCAGGTGGGAGTACCTCTCCTGTGCCTTCCCAGCTGTCTGACCTCGGGCAGGTTCAAGCTTTCCAGGCCTGCACCTTTAGACCCTCACTGCACCACCTGTAAGGTTCCCTCTAGCTTTTTAAAAACTTAAACTTGGGGGGTGCTTGGGTGGCTCAGTGGTTAAGCGTCTGCGTTCGGCTCAGGTCATGGTTCCAGGCTCCTGGGACCGAGCCCCGCGGCGGGCTCCCTGCTCAGCGGGAAGCTTGCTTCTCCCTCTCCCTCTGCCCCGGCTTGTGTTCCCTCTCTCGCTGTGTCTCTGTCAAATAAATAAATAAAATCTTAAAAAAAAAAAAAAATCATTGAGGGGGTGAATAAAGTTTAATCCAAAAACAAAAAAACTTAAACTTGGGGGGCCGGGGTGGCTCAGTCAGTTAAGCATCTGCCTTCAGCTCGGTTCGTGATCTCGGGGTCCTGGGATCGAGCCCCATATGGGGCTCCCTGCTCAGTGGGGAGCCTGCCTCTCCCTCTTCCCCTCCCCCTTGCTTGTGCTCTCTCTCTCTCTCAAATAAAATCTTTAAAAATAAATAAATAAAAATAAAAACTTAAACTTGGGGCACCAGGGTGGCTCAGCCAGTTAAGGTCCAACTCTTGGTTTCAGCTCACATCATGATCTCAGGGTCTTGGGATCAAGCCCTGAGTTGGGCTCGGCACTCAGCACAGGGTCAGCTTGTCCCTCTCCCTGCTCCCTCCCTCCCTCCCCATCATAAATAAAATTTTAAAAAAAAAAAAACTTAAACTTTACTTAAATAACCATGTTTAGATTGGGTCTGGTTGAGTGGGCCTGGTGTCAGGATGACCTGCCTGCAGCTACCCCCCCAGGCCCCCCAGAACACAGTCCCGCCCTCCGTCCTGCATCACAGATTTAATTCCTCATGACTGCACATTCAGAAAAGCTTGGCCGATACCTAAAACATTCCTTATTTAACTTAACTAATGAGTCTTGAATATACTTGTTGCCACCCATGAGCAAATATTTATTGCACTGTGATGCTGAGCAGATGCTGCTGCTCCCCAGTCTGAGTCAAACCCAGGTCCCACCCCCAGGAAAGTCACGTGGGCCGGATGTCAGTGGCCCTGATTACATCAGAAGGGCCCCCCCTAACCTCAGACACAGGAAGCAGGGAGGGAAGCCCTCCAGCCTGGGGTGGAATCGGGGTCAGGAGGCTCTGGAAGGACAGGATGCTCCCCATTCTGATAGCAAGGGAGGGACTGCAGTTGGAGAGGTCAGAGGACTACGTATCATTCGGGGCACCCACTGGAAGGCGTCAGGCATGGCCCAGGAGGCCACGGCTTGCTGGACACAGCTGCAAGTCCAGCGGCCAGTTTGGAAGGGCGCCTGGGTCCTTTGGGCAGCTGGGAGGCCCTCTTGGCTCCGAAGCCAAGGCCCCAGTAAGACCCTGAAAGGCTGTCCCCTGCTTCTCATCCGACCTGGCCGGCTGTGAGCCGTTCAGTTCTGGACACTTGCTCTTCCGGCTACTTCCAAGGAGCCATGACCATCAGATTGTCCTTGGCGCCCGTGGCCCCGGGGGCTCCCCGACGTGCTGGCTGTCCCGCTTTCCCGGTGATAACCAGGCTGCTGCCACCCGGCACAGGACCGGGTGTCAGCCTTGTGGACGCACTTGCTGAGCTCACGCTGCTGGGGGCCAAGGGTGCCCCGAAACCAGTTTCAGAGCTGGGCTGTGGGTCTGGCACGTCGTTCGCATGAACTCACTTGGACTACACACAGAGGTCCCACATAAACCCCCCCCACACACACACACGCTATTTCACATATGAGCATCGTTCAGCGTCATGGGGCAGGACTTGCCCGACATCACGTGGCTAGGAGGGAGCAGAGCTGGGATGGGAACCAGGTCCCACTCTTTCTCCCGGGGCCACGAAGAAATCACACTGTGCTGGGGCTTAAATTCTCTCTCCACAACACCGCCCAGAGGGGCTGTCCCTCGGGCCGGCAGGAAAGAACCAGGGGCAGCCGGCTGTCAGTCAACACCGTGTCTAAGCCCCTGCTGGGCCCACCGTCCAGGGAGCATCAGGGAGGGT
Organism: Neomonachus schauinslandi; assembly: GCF_002201575.2. Taxonomy (NCBI): domain Eukaryota; kingdom Metazoa; phylum Chordata; class Mammalia; order Carnivora; family Phocidae; genus Neomonachus; species Neomonachus schauinslandi. The sequence continues at coordinate 199,010,965 of NC_058404.1, forward strand.
CTGCACTGGGGTGGGGGGGGCGTCTGGTCATGCTTCTGGGGAACAATATGGCACCAGGAAGCTGCTCACGGAAGACCCACTTGGGTGGCACAAAGAACCATGAGGTCTCTTCAGAGTGTCGAGCTGACAGAGGCGGGCGCCCCGAACGGCAGGGACAGACTTGCCCTTGTGTGACAGGCCGTGGGCAGCAGGGGCTGGCGTGGGCGTCCCTCCTCCCAGGACCTTGGGGCTCTTTCCCGGTCCACTCTCTCTTCCTTCTCCACTCTCCTTCTTACCCGGCTTGGAGGCAGAAGCGCCTGTCAGCACCCCGAATCCTCGGGCGGCACAGCACAGCCCTGGGGGGAGCCCCGCCGTCCACATTCTGCCTCCCCGACCTCGGCGTCTCTATTGACCGGTGTGGCCTCACCCCCGGCCCGGCGGCTCAGCGTTGCTGGCCACCCGCCTGCCACTGGAACCTGGTGGTCTTTCTTCTGACACCCCGGCCCGGGGACGCTCCTTGGGCCTCGGCTGACGTCCTGATCTCTCTGTGTCTCCTTGAACCCAGCACCTGAGGACTCCTCTCGCTTGTCCTTTTCGCCTCCCAGCTGCCTCCTCCATTCTGTCCCTGCGGGGCCCGTCCCGCGAGCTGCCTGTCCCAGCACTCGTTCCCCCTGGCTTGCTGATGAAAACAGGCCCAGGCTTTTGGTTGTTTTTTTTTTTCCTCCAGTTGAAGAGAGAGCATGGTGGGGAGGCGCAGAGGGGGAGGGAGAGGGACAAGCAGACTCCTCACTGAGCGCCAAGCCTGATGCGGGCTCCACCTCAGGACCCTGAGATCATGACCTGAGTAGAAACGGACGCTTAACCGCCTGAGCCACGCAGGTGCCCCAGGCCCAGGCTCTTTGATGGTGACGGGCCCACCCAAGAGGGAGCGACAGGCATCAGATGTGGGCCAGCTGTAGGGTCCCGGAACGCACTGCCCCTGCCCAGGGGTCAGGGAGCTCCACACTCCCCGTGAGTACAGCATGGTTGGGAGTGTCAGGAGCCCCATGCTCCCGAGACCCCACCCCCAGGTGCCTCCTGCTCTGCTTCTCACCCTTGGAAGTGAGGGGTTTTCTTCCTTTTACCAAAACTCCCTGCCCCACCCCGCCAAGTCAGCCACGCAGAGGCTCTCCAGCGGGAGCCAGTCCGCATGTCAGGACCCTGCTCGTCCTCCTGTGGCCTCACCTGCGCCTGCCCTCAGGCTGAGGTTCCCACCCAGGGCCCTGGTCCCGCGGCCCCTGCCCCCACTCCTCCCCGGTTCACTGTCGGCACCTTCAGAAAGCGGCGTTGTTTGCCCTGAGTGGGTCGTTAAGCTGTGGGAGAGTCAGCAGTTGGGCACTGATGCCACCGTCCGGAAGCAGGCCCCCGGGAGCTGGCGACAGTCACACCGAGTGGCCGCGGCCGTCCTCTCTCCGCCAGGATCGTTTGGCGGCTTCTGGCTGACTCCGGCTTCTCTGGGAGTTGTTTGGGCCCGAGCGCTGAGGGGCAGGCGCACCAGCCCGGCTTTCTGCAGACACAACCGCGATGTCCCCCCAGGTGCCCTCCTACAGCAGTAGCACCTGACTCGGAGCCGAGCCTGCGGCAAGTACCGCGTTTCCCAGCCTCCCTGGCCCGGTGCATTTCCGGCCAGCGGGAGTGATCGGAGGGAACCCGGGCAACTTCTAGGCGGTGGCCTTAAGGACAGAGGCGCGTTCTGCGCCTGCTCTCTCTTGCCAGCCTTGTGGAGTGAAGCCACCACACTAGGCACTCCGCAGTCATGGGGCTCAGCTGGGCCTCGCAGGCCGTTCTTCTCCTGGCTCTTGACAGGAGCCACACGGCAACCCTGGGGCCAGGGGGACAGGGCACTGGCACTGACACCCCCGGCCACCCCGTGCTCAGCGGGAGCAGGGATTTCCCTGGCCAGGGCAGAGCCCAGAGGGAAAGAGGCTGCTGGGGCTGTAAGTGGCAGACGTCCACCATGCTCCCACCCCGCACGGCTGCAGGGAATCCCGATTCGGGCCAGCAGCGCCAGGGGTCCTGCGGAGACCCTCGAACCCTAGATGAGACCAGCCAGCCTTGGTCAGCCTGTGGATCTGGGCTGCAGCTAACCCCCGTGCTCCCTCCTCATGCTCAGCACGGACGCCGGCTGTCCCCGGTGTCCCCCAAGGATGGTGGGGGCCATGATGCAGCGTTCCGCAGGGCTGCGCTGAAGGTGGGGTCACAGTGGGAGGGACCAGCGATGATGTCATTAACAGGCTCCCAGGGAGCTCGGCTGTGGGCTGACCACTTATGTAAAGATTCTCTTGTTTAACCCACACCACCTCCCCGAGCTAGATACTGTCATTCTCCATGCTTTGCAGGTGAGAAAACTGAGAAGCACGGAGGTGGGGGGTGGGGGTAACATCCCCAAGGACCCACCAAAGCCAGAATGTGAGTCCCAGCGCTGGGCTCCAGTGTCCCAGCTTGGAGCCACGGGGTAGCCGTGCTGCTCACACGGGTGGGTGCTCAGAAGCCCTCCGTCGGGCGAATGATTAAGTAGATTTGCCAAAAGAAAAGATGATCCTTCCAAGGTGAAGTTAGCTCTTACTTGGCACGTTCACGAACAAGATGGTCATCAGCACCTCTCATAGGCTTTACAGACGAATTAAATGGATAATTCACTGCTCCAAACGTTCATATCTATTTTGCATGTTTAGACTTCTCTTTTGCATGATTCCAATAATGGATTCCTTTCCATTTTCATTTGTACTTTTGTCCGAATGCTGGCACTGCCTTTTGCAGATTTCAGTCCCTCCTCCCTGAAATTCATCATGTCATCCGACTGCGTGGGCCCTGTGGAAATGTGAACAGTCTCCAGGTAGAGATAATGGGACTTTGTTTTTTTTTAAAAAAGGGACATGGCTGTTTGGGGGCGTCTGGGTGGCTCAGTCGTTAAGCGTCTGCCTTTGGCTCGGGTCATGATCTCAGGGTCCTGGGATCGAGCCCCGCATCAGGCTCCCTGCTCGGCGGGAAGCCTGCTTCTCCCTGCTTCTCCCTCTCCCACTCCCCCTGCTTGGGTTCCTTCTCTAGCTGTCTCTCTCTGTGTCAAATAAATAAATAAAATCTTTAAAAAAAAAAAGAATATATAACGTGACAAGTTACAGACTGGAAAAAGTATTTGTGGCTCATACATCTAAGAAAGAACTTGTATCCAAATATATAAAGAATCTACAGGGGCGCCTGGGTGGCTCAGTCGTTAAGCGTCTGCCTTCGGCTCAGGTCATGATCCCAGGGTCCTGGGATCGAGCCCCGCATCGGGCTCCCTGCTCCGCGGGAAGCCTGCTTCTCCCTCTCCCACTCCCCCTGCTTGTGTTCCCTCTCTCGCTGTGTCTCTCTCTGTCAAATAAAATCTTTAAAAAAAAAAATAAAAAAGGGACATGGCTGTTTGAAATGAATCACTTGCAAGTTGGGCAATTATTTCAAGCATGAAAAGCTTTTCTGTTGCTAGGAAACCACCCCAGAGCTGATAAGCCTTTGTTCAAGTTTTTGTCACGTGGTTACCTTCTGCAGGTGGCCCTGAAAAGTAGTCTGGGAGAAACAGAACAGAAGACCAGGGCGCTGGGTCTTTCTTTCCAGAAGTGGTGAAAATCAACTGTTCCACACACAGTTTTTAGCTTCCCCCCAACAAAATATAGATCATTTGCTTTTCCTGCTCTCCAGAAAGGCACTGTTTTCCTATTTAATTAACAGAATAACCCGTCTCTTGAGGATGGCGGAGTCCTCTGATGAGCTTTATTATTTTTTCAAGATTTTGTTAATTTAGTCTATCGAGAGAGCCTGAGCGAGTGCAAGAGAGAGTGAGCAGGGGGAGGAGCAGAGGGAGAGGGACAAGCAGACCCCACGCTCACACGGAGCCTGACATGGGGCTGGGTCCCACGACCCCGCAATAACAACTGAGCTGAAATCCAGAGTCGGCCGCCCAGCTCACTGAACCACCCAGACGTCCCACCTCTGATGAGCTTTAAAAAGTTCCTATGCTGAATGAATCCCAGTCCGAGATGCTGATGGCTGGGCCATGGGGTTTGGGAGAGCCCCCGGGTGAGGCTAAGGGGCACCTGACCCTGAGAGCCACCGGGAGACCAGCGGTGAGGAGATCAGCTCACCCCCCTGCCTCCCAATCTCCTCAGAGCTGGAAGAGCCCTCAGGATGTCAGCCCTCCCAAGGAGGGCACTTGGGCCCAGGGCAAGGGGTCGGGGGACGGCTGGCTAGGTCTCTACAGAGACACGGCACCTCCCACGTGCCAGATGCCATGACAGTGGCTTTGTGGACATCAGCACCCCTGAGTCTCTCGAAAACCCCTCATGCGGTCGATGTTATTGTCACTGCTTTGTAAACAAACCCTGGGCTCAGAGAAGTGCAGTGGCTTGCTGGGACCCCTGTGGCAGTCTCCAGATGGCCCCCAGGGACCCCCACCACCTGCTGCAGCTTCTTGCCCCATGGCCCAGGATCGGGCTATGTGACCAATCCAAGGTAGCACCTCGGAGATTACAGAAAGACCGTGGCTTTCGGCTTGGGCACTGTGTCTCTCTTAGATCGGTCACCCCGGGTGAGTAGGCTATGCTGGGAACAGCCCACGCGGCAAGGAACCAAAGCCTCAAGCCGTGTAAGTGAGCCTGGAAACAGAACCTCCGCCCCAGTCCGTTCTTCACAGATGAAGGACACCCTGAGCCAGAAACACCCAGCTCACCGATGTCCGATTCCCGACTTTCAGAAACCGTGTGAGACCATAAATGCCATTGTTTCAGACTTCTACACTGGGGGGCCATTTGTTAGGTGGCAGTAGATAACAGATACAACCTATATGCTGGTCAGTGACGAGGCTGCGATTAAACCTGGGATTGAACCTGGGTCTCCTATAGCTGCGCCCCCAGCATATCCCCAGGCCAGCAGCCCTGTCTCTTCCAGAATCTCGCCCCCAATCCCCTTAAAAGTCCCCAGGTGCCTATCCAAAATCTATAAAGAACTCATCAAACTCAACACCCAAAGAACAAATAATCCAATCAAGAAATGGGCAGAAGACATGAACAGACATTTTTCCAAAGAAGACATCCAAATGGCCAACAGACACATGAAAAAGTGCTCAACATCGCTCGGCATCAGGGAAATCCAAATCAAAACCTCAATGAGATACCACCTCACACCAGTCAGAATGGCTAAAATGAACAAGTCAGGAAACGACAGATGTTGGCAGGGATGCGGAGAAAGGGGAACCCTCCTACACTGTTGGTGGGAATGCAAGCTGGTGCAGCCACTCTGGAAAACAGTATGGAGGTTCCTCAAAAAGTTGAAAATAGAGCTACCATATGATCCAGCAATTGCACTACTGGGTATTTACCCCAAAGATACAAAAGTAGGGATCCGAA